>NC_074671.1:14077782-14177782 GCF_029448725.1 Salvelinus fontinalis | reverse complement strand
CTTATCGTAAGAGTAGGGGTGTTAACCCCGGTGTCCTGGCTAAATTCCCAATCTGGCCCTCAAACCATCATGGTCACCTAATAATCCCCAGTTTACAATTGGCTCATTCATCCCCCTCCTCTCCCCTGTAACTATTCCCCAGGTCGTTGCTGCAAATGAGAACGTGTTCTCAGTCAACTTACCTGGTAAAATAACGGTAAAAAAAAATAAAAAATAAAAAAAATCCCCAAACCAAAAGGCTTTCGTTGTTTTGAACAAGAGCTGGTAGTACTGGAAATGGAACATGGCCAAAATAAAGAAAGTGAGCAAACCACAATTCACATCAGACAGTTTACAAATGTCTAAAACATCTCTTATTAGAAACAAGTTATCAACAATAGAGCGGTCAGGTACACAGTAAGACTGGTCCTTGTGGACCAACAGCCCAAACCTGTTTGAGAGACACTTAGATATAATTTTATATTCTGCACACAGCAACGCAACAGGTCGGCAGTTTTTTAAAAGAGTCAAATCCCCCCTTTTTTTTCGGCAACAACGAAAGCACAGCACATTGACAGGATACAGGAAGAGAACCATCATGAAAAGATTCACACACCACTTCATAAAAATACCCCCCAATAGACCCCCAAAAGTGCCTATAGAACTCAGATGGTAAACCATCGATGCCAGGGGCTCTGCCTGATGAGAGCTGCTACACTGCAGTGGACAGCTCCTGCAGAGTAATGTCAGAGTCCAAAGCAGCTCTCTGCTCAGGGCCCATGAGGATGTCAATGTAACAACTGTTCAGCACACAGAGGATCACAATCCTCCACCTTATAGAGAGCAGAGTAGAAATCCACGGCATGTTGGCGCATCTCACCGTCATCTGTGGTCACCTTCCCACAAGGGACACGAAGGCAGACCATCTGTTTGCATTGCATTGTTGACTGCCCTAGCATCCATATCCTTGAGGGTAGCAAAACGAGACCTCAGTTCATGTCTCTTGTCCTGTAAGTTCATGACTAGTCTCTTTAACTTCAATACTAGACAGAGCAGTTTACTGATGACAAAACAGACGGCTTTTTGGGCCTTTCCAACCTCCCACCATTGTCTCCACTCAAAATTCAATTTAATAACCTTCTATTTTTCCCAAAACAACAAAAACTTTTCACAAACTATGTGTCATGTAATAACTTAACATTAAAATACCAAGAAGGGGATGACCTTTGTGGACAGGTGAATATCAACAGTAACATTATGGTGATCAGAGAAACCCACAGGAGAAATATCACACCTTCCAACCCTACTACAGTAGTGATCAGATACATACAACCTGTCTAACCTTCCAACCCTACTACAGTAGTGATCAGATACATACAACCTGTCTAACCTTCCAACCCTACTACAGTAGTGATCAGATACATACAACCTGTCTAACCTTCCAACCCTACTACAGTAGTGATCAGATACATATAACCTGTCTAACCTTCCAACCCTACTACAGTAGTGATCAGATACATATAACCTGTCTAACCTTCCAACCCTACTACAGTAGTGATCAGATACATACAACCTGTCTAACCTTCCAACCCTACTACAGTAGTGATCAGATACATACAACCTGTCTAACCTTCCAACCCTACTACAGTAGTGATCAGATACATACAACCTGTCTAACCTTCCAACCCTACTACAGTAGTGATCAGATACATAAAACCTGTAAAAGCTGAATTTCTGCTGCAGGGTGGCTGGTATCACATATGAACTAAGAAACAATCCCATTAGACCCACGTGCTTAACATGGCAAGTGGCAAACAGGACATGCAGAAATGATCATTAGATGTGAATTATAACAGAGGTGTGGCAGGAGGGAGAAGAGAAGGGAGGGAGCGAGGGAGAAGAGGAGGAAGGGAAGGGGGAGGGAGAAGAGGAGGATGAGAGAAGGAAGGTAAGGATGGAGGGAGGGAGAAGAGGAGGAAGAAAGAAGAAGAGGAAGGGAAGTGGGTAACGGAAGATGGATGGAGGAAGAGAAGGAGGTGGGAACGAGGTGGCGGTGGGTGGGGGAAGAGGGATGATGGACATGTGAAGGTGTGAGGGTTTGATAATGAGAGACAACTTGATACACAACTCTGAGTGACGTTTCGATTTGACAAGAATCCATCTAGAGAGAGTCCTGAATCTAGAGATAGAGAGAGTCCTGAATCTAGAGATAGAGAGAGTCCTGAATCTAGAGATAGAGAGAGTCCTGTATCTAGAGCTAGAGAGAGTCCTGTATCTAGAGATAGAGATAGAGTCCTGTGTCTAGAGCTATAATCCTGTATCTAGAGATAGAGAGAGTCCTGTATCTAGAGATAGAGATAGAGTCCTATATCTAGCGCTAGAGAGAGTCCTGTATCTAGAGATAGAGATAGAGTCCTGTATCTAGAGATAGAGGGAGTCCTGTATCTAGAGATAGAGAGAGGCCTGTATCTAGACATAGAGAGAGTCCTGTATCTGGAGATAGAGAGAGACCTGTATCTGGAGATAGAGAGAGTCCTGTATCTAGAGATAAAGATAGAGTCCTGTATCTAGAGATAGAGATGGAGTCCTGTGTCTAGAGATATTATCCTGTATCCAGAGGTAGAGTCCTGTGTCTAGAGATATAATCCTGTATCTAGAGGTAGAGTCATGTATCTAGAGATAGGGAGAGTCCTGTATCTAGAGATAGAGTCCTGTGTCTAGAGATATAATCCTGTATCTAGAGATATAATCCTGTATCTAGAGATAGAGTCCTGTATCTAGAGATATAATCCTGTATCTAGAGATAGAGTCCTGTATCTAGAGATAGAGATAGAGTCCTGTATCTAGAGATAGAGTCCTGTGTCTAGAGATAGAGAGAGTCCTGTATCTAGAGATAGAGTCCTGTGTCTAGAGATAGAGAAAGTCCTGTATCTAGAGATAGAGTCCTGTATCTAGAGATAGAGTCCTGTGTCTAGAGATAGAGAGAGTCCTGTATCTAGAGATAGAGTCCTGTATCTAGAGATAGAGTCCTGTGTCTAGAGATAGAGAGAGTCCTGTATCTAGAGATATAATCCTGTATCTAGAGATAGAGTCCTGTATCTAGAGATAGAGTCCTGTATCTAGAGGTAGGGATAGTCCTGTATGCCTGCCTTCTCCTCTGGCTGTTTGTTTCCATAGTTAACACCTCCACACATCAAGGACACATTTTTGCATGCTTTCTGCGTTGCCAGCCTCTTCATTAATTTCTCCTTTCCCTTACTATCTCCATCTTTCTCTGAGGCTTAGCCAGAAATACATGTTTTCCAGGGTGAAGTTGATGATATACCATACAGCCTGTGTATGTCTAATGATCAAAGTGGCCTGGCAGTCCAGCACCTACATACAATGACAAGCCAGATCATTTAAAGCGAGAGGAGAGCAGGGATGGGAGGGAGTGATAGGGTGAAAGGTGATCAAATCAAATTGTATTTTTCACATGCGCCGAATACAACAGGTGTAGACCTTACCGTGAAATGCTTACTTACAAGCCCTTAATTAACCAACAATGCAGGTCACGAAATAGAGTTAAGAAAATATTTGCTAAATACACTAAAGGAAAACATTTTATAAAGAGTAACACAATAAAATAACAATAACGAGACTACTGTATATACAGGGTCAGTGTGCGGGTACAGGTTAGTTTAGGTAATTTGTACATGTAGGTAGGGGTAAAGTGACTATGCATAGATAATCAACAGCGGGTAACAGCAGTGTACAACCCCCCCCCCCCCCCCCCCCCAGATAATAGTCCGGTGGCCATTTTATTAATCGTTCAGCTTTGTTATGGCTTGGAGGTGGAAGCTTCTGTTAAGGAACCTTTTGGTCCTAGACGTGGCGCTCCGGTACCGCTGCCGTGCGGTAACAGAGATACAGGAAATGACACCACTGTATTCATCTCAGTGTCGTTTAGAAGGGGGAAGGTGATATGACGGCCATTCTCCCAGTATGTTACTTATTCATGCTGAGTAAAGCCTTGGAGTTGAGTGACTGACAGACCTTGACCAAATAAGATACAAGTCTATTTTGTTCACCCATCAGGTTGTCACACTGAATCTGGGGTTGGACAGGAGGGTCTGGAACATTCTCCATCTCATTCTCATACAATTTGCATCAAAAAAACTTTTAAAAGCAATGTTTTATAACAGGTTTTGAATAATGTATTAGAAATGGACTGAGACTCACAGGGGGAAAAAATCCATGAATTCACTGGAATTGAACAAATCCATAACCGCACACAAAAATGCAGCAGGAGAAAGAACTCACCATCCAAATTAGTTTCACTGTGCTTGTGTGAACAGGCATTCATTATGTAAAAAAGTGACTCGCTGTTAAATAGGTGAGAAATATCCCAAAAATACTTTGAAAAATTCGAACAGGATAATTACATTTTATCCGATGCTTTTAGGGGGAGCCTGGGAGCACTAATAACACACCTTTCTCTCTTCATCTACACCCCCATCTACACCCCCAACCTCTACACCCCCATCCTCTACACCCCCATCCTCTACACCCCCAACCTCTACACCCCCATCCTCTACACCCCCATCCTCTACACCCTCAACCTCTACACCCCCCATCCTCTACACCCCTATCCTCTACACCACCAACCACTACACCCCAACCTCTAGACCCCCAACCTCTACACCCCCATCTACACCCCCAACCTCTACACCCCCATCCTCTACACCCCCAACCTCTACACCCCCAACCTCTACACCCATATCCTCTACACCACCAACCACTACACCCCAACCTCTAGACCCCCAACCTCTACACCCCCATCTACACCCCCAACCTCTACACCCCCATCCTCTACACCCCCATCCTCTACACCCCCAACCTCTACACCCCAACCTCTACACCACCAACATCTACACCCCCATCTACACCCCCAACCTCTACACCCCCATCCTCTACAACCCCAACCACTACACCCCAACCTCTAGACCCCCAACCTCTACACCCCCAACCTCTACACCCCCATCTACACCCCCAACCTCTACACCCCCATCCTCTACACCCCCATCCTCTACACCCCCAACCTCTACACCCCAACCTCTACACCCCAACCTCTACACCACCAACCTCTACACCCCCATCCTCTACACCCCCATCTACACCCCCAACCTCTACACCCCCATCCTCTACACCCCCATCCTCTACACCCCCATCCTCTACACCCCCATCTACACCCCCTATCCTCTACACCACCAACCTCTACACCCCAACCTCTACACCCCCAACCTCTACACCCCCAACCTCTACACCCCCATCCTATACACCACCAACCTCTACACCCCAACCTCTACACCCCCAACCTCTACACCCCCAACCTCTACACCCCCAACCTCTACACCCCTATCCTCTACACCACCAACCTCTACACCCCCATCCTCTACAACCCCAACCACTACACCCCCAACCACTACACCCCAACCTCTAGACCCCCAACCTCTAGACCCCAACCTCTACACCCCCAACCTCTACACCACCAACCTCTACACCACCAACCTCTACACCCCCATCCTCTACACCTCCAACCTCTACACCCCCAACCTCTACACCCCAAACTCTACACCCCCAACCTCTACACCCCCAACCTCTACACCCCCAACCTCTACACCCCCAACCTCTACACCCCCAACCTCTACACCCCAACCTCTACACCCCAACCTCTACACCCCCAACCTCTACACCCCCAACCTCTACACCCCCAACCTCTACACCCCCAACCTCTACACCACCAACCTCTACACCACCAACCTCTACACCCCCAACCTCTACACCCCCAACATATATCACTCCGCTCAATAAAGTCTCTGTTCTGGATTTATTTTAAAGGAAAGTAAGAACGTAGCAGGAATCATCAGAACGTGTCGGGCGCCATGTGGAATCCTAAACTGGATTGAAATGAACGACTCATTCCCTCTGTATTCATATGCACTATGGCCAGAAAGAGAGCAGAGGAGAGGGGAAAGGGGTTGTGCTGAGGTAAGTTATAATTCACAACACCTCTAACAGACAGCTTCTCAGAGATTGGTAATAGAATATGGTGCGCCTCCCATCCAGCTCTGGCTGACAACATAAGGATGTTTCCTATGAGCTTTACTGCTTACATGCTGTTTGGGCTTTCTGTCCAGCACACGTGTTGTGTGTGTGTTTCTGCCAGGAACAGACGTGTGTATAGGTGTGTGAGTGTGTGTGTGTTTAATTCTATAAGTGCACATGTTTGTGTCTGTCTGCGTTTTTTTGTTTGTTTCTCCTGTGTGTCTGTCAGTGTGTGTGTGTGTGTGTTTGTCAGTGTGTGTGTGTGTGTCTGTCAGTGTGTGTAAATGTCTACACTTGAGTGATGGACTCCGGTGTCTCATGTCTCTCATTTGTTCTCCATCCCAGACTTTGCTGCTTATTTTTCTAGGTATTACAAGCAGAGGGCCGTGAGAGGACCGCGAGAGAGGGAAGCGAGAGGGTCCTGCGAGGGTTCCTGAGAGGGTCCTGAGAGGGTCCTGAGAGGATCAAGAGAGGGTCATGAGAGGGTCATGAGAGGGTCCTGAGAGGGTCCTGAGAGGGGTGACCTAAACCCTTGTCCCTAAAGGAGTCCGCATGCTTCCCAGCAGAAACGGTTCGGTAGAGTTTCTGCATATATTGTGATTGAAGTTTTGTGAGGTTTTTGTTCGTTTTGTACTCCGGTGAGTTGTCCTCGGCTGATCGGGCACACAACATTTTTTCTGGAGGCAACCCGAAGTTTGGAGCCGAAATTTACGCCCCTTAGTCAGTGATTGGTCAACAGTCAATAAAGTTTTTGTTGTCATTCAACGAGAGATAACTCATTTTCATGCATTTTTTTTCCATTGAGGAATACTGCACCAAACATCTTAGTTAGATTTAAAATTGAGCAACTAAGATCTCTTTGGCAAAAACATCAAAATTAATAACAGATTTCTTGAGTTATCTTTTAAAGAAGTGTATACTGGCTACGGCATTTCAAAGTGGACAAACAGTACTATTGCTGCTTTCTTCTCATTTTTCAAACAAAGGTCTTTCAAGGGAGTACGCGAGCACACTCGTTGGGTTCGCCTAGCCAGCCGGACTGAAGCATGCTGATGCCTTAATCCTCTCTTCTGTTTTATAATTGTGTCTGTCTGGAGGGTGTGTCTGTCTGGAGGGTGTGTGTGTCTGGAGGGTGTGTGTGTCTGGAGGGTGTGTCTGTCTGGAGGGTGTGTCTGTCTGGAGGGTGTGTCTGTCTGGAGGGTGTGTCTGTCTGGAGGGTGTTTGTCTGTCTGGAGGGTGTGTCTGTCTGGAGGGTGTGTCTGTCTGGAGGGTGTTTGTCTGTCTGGATGGTGTGTCTGTCTGGAGGGTGTGTCTGTCTGGAGGGTGTGTCTGTCTGGAGGGTGTGTCTGTCTGGAGGGTGTGTCTGTCTGGAGGGTGTTTGTCTGTCTGGATGGTGTGTCTGTCTGGAGGGTGTGTCTGTCTGGAGGGTGTGTCTGTCTGGAGGGTGTGTCTGTCTGGAGGGTGTGTCTGTCTGGAGGGTGTGTCTCTCTGGAGGGTCTGTCTCTCTGGAGGGTGTATATGTGTGTGTGTGTGTGTGTGTGTGTGTTTGGGCGGTGAGTAATAGGGATCTTTGTCTCTGGAACCTTCTAAAATCACTACAATCTGTCTTGTGTTTATATCACTAGGAGAGCCAAGAGACGTGTGAGTGCCCTACTACAACCAGCCCTACTACAACCAGCCCTGTTACAACCAGCCCTAATACAACCAGCCCTGCTACAGCTAGCCCTACCACAGCCAGCCCTAATACAGCCAGCCCTAATACAGCCAGCCCTAATACAACCAGCCCTGCTACAGCTAGCCCTACCACAGCCAGCCCTAATACAGCCAGCCCTAATACAACCAGCCCTAATACAACCAGCCCTGCTACAGCTAGCCCTACCACAGCCAGCCCTAATACAGTCAGCCCTTATACAACCAGGCCTAATACAACCAGCCCTGCTACAGCTAGCCCTACCACAGCCAGCCCTAATACAGCCAGCCCTAATACAACCAGCCCTAATACAACCAGCCCTGCTACAGCTAGCCCTACCACAGCCAGCCCTAATACAGCCAGCCCTAATATAGCCAGCCCTAATACAGCCAGCCCTGCTACAGCTAGCCCTACCACAGCCAGCCCTAATACAGCCAGCCCTAATACAGCCAGCCCTAATACAACCAGCCCTGCTGCTAACTATCCATCCGTCTCCCAGGTGGCTCAGAACAGCATCTATCTCACTTCGACAACGGGAGAATATGAGAAGGGATAACAGGTGCTGTTGATGGCAAATGAATACATTACTGGGAGAGTATCTCTGTTTTGTTTGTGTGGTGTTGCCACTGGGTTATATTTATCATACAATCTAAAATATTATATTTACTGTTATAAACTAGGTGGTTTGAGCACTCAATGCTTATTGGCTGAAAGCCGTGTTATATCAGCGCGTATAACACGGGTATGACAAAACATTTATTTTCTACTGCTCTAATTACCTTGGTAACAAGTTTATAATAGCAGTAAGGCACCTCAGGGGTTTGTGGTGTATTGCCAGCTCCACGTTGCGTCGGGCCTAAGAACAGCCCTTAGCCGTGGTATATTGGCCATATACCACAGCCCCTCAGGAGTCATTGCTTAATTACATTATACCTATATTATATTATATTTATCATAAAACCCAGGGACAATAAAGTGTCACACCAATAAGCCAGACCAGGGTGAGTTTAATCTTTGCTAAGACCGGTGTGTTTGCACACCAGCAGTGTCATACCAATAAGCCAGACCAGGGTGAGTTTTATCTTTGCTAAGACCGGTGTGTTTGCACACCAGCAGTGTCATACCAATAAGCCAGACCAGGGTGAGTTTTATCTTTGCTAAGACCGGTGTGTTTGCACACCAGCAGTGTCATACCAATAAGCCAGACCAGGGTGAGTTTTATCTTTGCTAAGACCGGTGTGTTTGCACACCAGCAGTGTCATACCAATAAGCCAGACCAGGGTGAGTTTTATCTTTGCTAAGACCGGTGTATTTGCACATCAGTAGTTGATGGCAGGGGGTGATAATCTAAGAGGTCCTGTCTTCACAGGAAACCCCAGTCCTGCTGACTGTAGTATCTTCCCAGTGATGTTTTTACAGCGTCAAACTGATGTAAATGAATGTCTTATTAAATGCCTGCCACAGACCACAGGTGGTCATCTCCATATCGCCGCAAGTAAAACACACATACACATTCACAGGAGGCAGACTGACACCCACCTGTAGAGACACACAGAGGGGGACAAACACACACTGTGATAGCAACACAGACTCCAAACACACACCATGTTGGAGATGTTTAACACTGTCTTGGACACACACAAAGTTAGCACTGTCAGGACTCTGCAGGAGGGCTAAATTAAAACTAGCTGCTGTGATAGAATAGAAGCAGTGTGTGTGTGTGATTGTGGGAAACGCTGTTGTCTGTCAGTCTCTCTCTCTCTCTAGCTCTCGCTCTCGCTCTCTCTCTCTCTCTCTCTCTCTCTCTCTCTCTCTCTCTCTCTCTCTCTCTCTCTCTCTCTCTCTCTCTCTCTCTCTCTCTCTCTCTCTCTCTCTCTCTCTCTCTCTCTCTCTCTCTCTCTCTCTCTCTCTCTCTCTCTCTCTCCCTCTCTCTCTCTCTCAATTAAAATTAAATTAAATTGCCAAAGCAAGTGAAATAGATAATGAACAAAAGTGAAATAAATAATAAAAAATTTAAGGAAAACATTACACTCATAAATGTTCCAGGGGAATGAAGATGTCAAATGGCATATGTCTGTATACAGTGTTTTAACAATGTGCAAATAGTTAAAGTACAAAAGCGAAAATAAAAAAACATAAATATGGGTTGTATTTACAATGGTGTTTGTTCTTCACTGGTTGCCCTTTTCTTGTGGCAACAGGTCACACATCTTGCTGCTGTGATGTCACACTGTGGTATTTCACCCAGTAGATATGGGAGTTTATCAAAATTGTGTTTGTTTTTGAATTCTTTGTGGATCTGTGTAATCTGAGGGAAATATGTGTCTCTAATATGGTCAAACATTGGGCAGGAGGTTAGGAAGTGCAGCTCAGTTTCAACCTCATATTGTGGGCAGTGTGCACATAGCCTGTCTTCTCTTGAGAGCCAGGTCTGCCTACGGTGGCCTCTCTGAATAGCAAGGCTATTGTCATGACGTTGGCCTGTTGGGGTTTGTGACCCCCATAAATACCGCCTCCCCCCGTTACTCTCTCTCCACTCTATAGAGTTGACTCTTTGTTAACATAGAGATTCTGGGAACCTCAAAAGGTGGGAAACAGAACCATATTTCGGTAATCCAACCAGTTGAAAATATGCGTTGGGACTTAATGAATATGATGTCAGATCAGTTGGCGTCTGAGACATGATTACTGATGATAGGACGACATAAACTGTATCTGGGAAAGTCTACACATTCTAGTTATCAGATTCACATGGAATTGTTGTGCAATTTAAATGTTTAAATTTTAAACTATTTGTGAAAAGATTAAATGTATTTTTAGCTTCTTAAACACGCCCTTCTTTCACCACTATATAAACCCGTTTATGAAAATGTAGCTTCCTGTTCCGAGGACATAAGGATGACGGGTCCTATGTTAAAAGGGCTCAGATAATAACCTAACAAAATTAGCACTGTGTTCAATGTGACGCTCGACACGCCGAAAGGATCAATTTCGACTATACCAGCCAGAATATAGCACGAGCTTAAAAGTATGGCGACTTGGTATGAACTTTGAACTCTTATTCACTTAAGAAGCGATACCCTCTCCGGCCTGCTAAACGTGGGCTAGGAGTGGACGGACAGAGTATCCATTCTACCACGCTCCAGTTCACCACTAGACATTCTTCAGAGGACAAGAGATCAATGCTGAACCACCCGGCCTTCTACCTACGACCAATCTACCGAAGCGCAGATTGCATTTTCCTTTTTCAAATGGCCGGTTATTTAGAATGCATAACATACTGTACTTACGATAGCATAGCTGCCTATGGCCCGATAGAGACACAAAATATGTTTGCTCCTCAGTCTTCCCGCTCTTTCACTCAAACCCAACCTCCTTTCCTTGTGAGACCAGCCGTCAATTCTGTTCCGTCCGCTAGGGACGTTTTCCTTTATGACATCATTTGTAATCAATGCATGATAGATTCTGTGTATATGTAATTCTGTGTGATTATTCAGGTATTTAGTAAATAAATAATTAAACCAAATGTTGTATTACTGATTCAACTTGTTAGCCAGGGTTCGTGAAGATAACCAAGAATTTACAACTTTCAGATGAGACTAAATAAGGTGACGATTAAATATTGACTGCTATGAAGGTAAAAGATTACCAGTTCTTTAAGAGTTTATTCGGAAGATAACAGCTCTATAAACATTATTTCGTGGTGCCCCGACTTTCTAGGTAATTACAGTTACCTGATTAGCTTAATCAGGTAATATTAATTACAGAGAAATTATTTTATAGAATAGCATGTCATATCACTTAATCCGGCATAGACAAAGACATGACACTATTCTCACTGAGTCTGTACATAGTCAAAGCTTTCCTTAATGTTGGGTCAATCACAATGGTCAGGTATTCTGCCACCGTCTACTCTCTGTTTAGGGCCAAATAGCATTCTAGTTTGCTGCTATTTTGTTAATTCTTTCCAATGTGTCAAGTAATTATATTTTTGTTTTCTCATAATTTGTTTGTGTCTAATTGTGTTGCTTTCCTGGGTCTCTGTGGGGTCTGTTTGTGTTTATGAAATGCTTCCTTTTAGGTGGTTGAACAGCTATTTCTGGGATTTTGATAATTAGCGGGTATGGGCCTAATTCTACTCTGCATGCATTATTTGGTGTTTTACGTTGTACACATTTTTTGCAGAATTCTGTATGCAGAGTCTCAATTTGGTGTTTGTCCCATTTTGTGAATTCTTGGTTGGTGAGCGGACCCCAGACCTCACAACCATAAATGGCAATGGATTCTGTAACTGATTCAAGTATTTTTTGCCAGGTACTAATTGGTATGTTGAATTTTATGATAATTTTGATGGCATAGAAGGCCTTTCTTGCCTTGTCTCTCAACTAGTTCACAGCTTTGTGAATGTTACCTGGGGCACTAATGTTTAGGCCGAGGTATGTATAGTTTTTTTGTTTGCTCTCTCTCTCTCTCTCTCTCTCTCTCTCTCTCTCTCTCTCTCTCTCTCCCTCTCTCTCTCTCTCTCTCTGTCTCTCTCTCTCTCTCTCTCGCTCTCTCTCTCTCTCTCTCTCTCGCTCTCTCTCTCGCCCTCTCTCTCTCTCTTCATTAATAGCAGGCTCTAGTATCCTGGGGAGAAGAGAACAGACAGATGGCTCATAAAAACATCCCTCTTCCCAGTTTACGCTTTCTGGCCCTGGCCTGCACTAAAATTCCTTTATTGTTGTCATCCTCCGTCTTGGCATTGTGGGTACAAATAGCAGAATAGTCTCCAGGATATGTTGATTTGCCTGGGAAGCTTTTACAACTTGTAGTCTATGTCTGGCATAATGGGAGCTATGATAAAACTGTTATGAGCAATAACGCTGATAGCGCTGACTGGAAGCCTTTACATGTATTACAACTATGGGTGACTATCTGATTACAGTCGGAAATTATGGAAAGGCTTTTCTTTAAATAGAAAAAAAATGGTGTGTGAGACAGAAAGTGAAATAATATAAATAAGCTTATTTATTTTCCCTTCGGTACTTTAACCATTTGTACATCGTTACAACACTGTATATATACATAATATGACATTTGAAATGTATTTATTCTTTTGGAACTTTTGTGAGTGTCATGTTTACTGTTCATTTATATTGTTTATTTCACATTTGTAATATTATCTACTTCACTTGCTTTGACAATGTTAACATATGTTTCCCATGTCAATAAAGCTCCTTGAATTGAATTGAGAGAGAGAGAGAGAGAGAGAGAGAGAGAGAGAGAGAGAGAGAGAGAGAGAAAGTAACATATCATCTCCCTAATTTGTTACTTCCTTGTCTCTAATCTCCCCATGGGCTGTGCTTCACCTGATGCCCGTAGAAATAGTCTCTCCTCAATCTGCTAGAAAACCTGACCCCAAACTTGTAACCCACCCACCCACCTCACAGGTTCACGTCTTGAAATGAGGTTCAGAGAGGTGTACCTGTTCAATTCCCACCACACAGGGAGACAGGGACAGACTCCGTTTTCATCTAGGAATGGGGACTTGGAATGGGGTTCCTCTGGGAAGGAGGCCTTCAGGGCCCGAATTGGTATTCCCAAGATAATGGGATAGTAGTAGTACATTTGTGACAGACTTAAGGCAGCTGCAGCCAGAAGTGTCTGTGAGTGAGTGTGTGTGAGTGAGTGTGTGTGTGTCTATGTGGGGCGAGTGTGTGGGTGAGTGTGTGTGTGGGTGTGAACATACACCCACCAGGGTAGTGACAATGGTAAGATACTGCTGCTGTATATGAAGATTATATATACTGTATATCCATTTAGCAGAAATGTTAGTGATTTAGCTTTTATTGTTTGAAAAAAAATAACAGATTGTTGTGTTTTTTTACTATCTAATCATGGCATGGGGTTGTTTATGCAGAAGGCGAGGACAGTACAGGTGCATTAAAGCTGGGACCGAGAGACTGAAAAACAGCTTCTATCTCAAGGCCATCAGACTGTTAAACAGCCATCACTAGCACAGAGAGACTGCTGCCTATATACAGATTTGAAATCACTGACCACTTTAATAAATGAATCACTAGTCACTTTAATAATGCCACTTTAATAATGTTTACATATCTTGCATTACTCATTTCATATGTATATACTGGGGGTGAAACGATTCACAAATCTCACGGTTCGGTACGGTTTCGATACATCGACAAAATAAATGTCTGAGAAATATGTAATTTATTTTTAGATTTTCCATTTATTATAATAGGTAACATGGGTAGCTTGAATTCCCAGGAGCATATGGAAACAAAGGGACAACAAAAAACAGCAGTGTCTGCATTATTACAGGAAATAGGCATTTAAAACAGAACTTCAACAAGAGTACATAGTACAGCAGCAGATATCAACATTAAGTCACATAGCAGTGTCTTTAACAAAATAGGACCACTTGAGACTGGTTACTTGAAAAAAATTAAAACAAATGTATCAGATTTTCAAGTTTTTCTTTAAGAAGATTAGTCTATCCACATGATCTGCAGTGAGCACTGATGGGCTTGCTGTGAAAATGTCAGCCGCTGTGGAGAATAGGCTCTCGCTAGGGACAGAGGTCCCAGGCACAGCCAGGTTGCTGTGACAACATCAGCCGCTGTGGAGAACACCCTCTCGCTCGGGACAGAGGTCCCAGGCACAGCCAGGTAGCACCTTGTTAATATGGCAACATGAGGGTATATTAACTCTTTGGTCTTCCACCATGTAAGTGGATCAGCATCCAGGGGAATACAGTCCACTTCCCTGTATGATGTCACCTCCTCCTCCATGACCTTGACCTTTGACTTGGTTCCCTGCTCCTGGGTCGTGAACAACTCCCCCAAAAGCTCAGCCATAGCAGACTTCTTTTCTGTAGGAGAATCCCTGTCGTCTGTCGTCTCTGGAGAGGGGTCGGCTCCTGTGGTATCTGTGGCTTGACCCTGCAGAATTAAATTAGATGAAAATTACTATCTCTGAAGTGGCTTTAAAAATATGGTTTGTTGTTGGAAATATATATCAGGCAATTTTTTGACAATTATAATTATTACTTCATAATTCATTGTTAAATCAAAAATTAATAAAATAATAAATGTCACATTAACAAAATAAATACAATACCTGTTGTATATTGGTCACAATCTCTGCTGTGAGTTCATTGTAGACTATCAGACGAGCAGCAGCATCCAGGTGCAGCAGAGACTTGAACCGGGGGTGGAAACTGACAATTTGATGGAAACTGATGAAATGCTCTCGGTGCAGATCAGTGTTGTGACTGTTTTGAGAGGTTTGCACACTTTGATAACTTCTCTCTGCTAGTCTTATGTAATTTTCAGACAAAGTCACACTATCTTTGACGTTCTTCCTCACAGCTTGATCAGTCCGTGTAGAACACACCAACTTTCGGCTCAAGCTATCTCTCAACCATGTCATGGCTTCAATTCCATCTAGTAGGGACATCTTGGATTAGTTTGTGGTTTGGCATCTCCAGCATCTCCTGTTGTGTCTTGAAAACATGTTCAGCAGTTGTGCTTTTATGAAAGAAGGATACTACCTTCCTGATCTTTGCTTTGAGGCGAGAGATTGGATTCACTGACATTTCTTTTTGAGATGCTAGATTAATAATAACGTGAGCAAAGCATCTTATCTGTGGCCCCAATCCAGCTAGTGTAACTGCATTTACAATATGTCTAGTGTTGTCAGTGGTCACAGGAATCGTTACGTCATCCCTCTCCAACTTCCACACTGCAACTACTTTCCTCAGCTCTTCCCCCAAGTTTACACTGGTGTGACTCCTCTCAAGGGGACGTGTTTGAAGGACATGGCTTTTTATATCCCACTCTGCCGTAATGAAATGAGACCTTACAGCAAGGTAGATCTCTGTAGCTCTAGACGTCCAACTGCCTGTTGTTAGGAGCAACAGATCGTGTCTCTGACAGCTCACTCTCAAGTAGTTCTTCTGTACAAGGCAGGTATTAACGTCTGTGTAAAAGTTGCTTAACCCTTCACGAGCCTCTACCCC
This sequence comes from Salvelinus fontinalis, assembly GCF_029448725.1. NCBI lineage: Eukaryota > Metazoa > Chordata > Actinopteri > Salmoniformes > Salmonidae > Salvelinus > Salvelinus fontinalis. The sequence goes on along the minus strand of NC_074671.1, from coordinate 14,162,006 downwards.
GGGTCCGGGAGCACCCCCCCCCCCCCCCCACACTGATTAGCATCGCTAGCATAGTGTCACAATTAAATAGTAGCATCTAAATATCATTAAATCACAAGTCCAAGACACCTAATGAAAGATACAGGTCCTGTGAATAAAGCCACCATTTCAGATTTTTAAAATGTTTTACAGGGAAGACACAATATGTAAATCTATTAGCTAAACACGTTAGCAAAAATCACAATTTTTCTTTGTCCACCATTTTCTCTCAACACCAGTAGCTATCACCAATTCGGCTAAACTAAGATATTGATAGCCACTAACCAAGAAAAAACCTCATCAGATGACAGTCTGATAACATATTTATGGTATAGGATAGGTTTTGTTAGAAAAATGTGCATATTTCAGGTATAAATCATAGTTTGCCATTGCAGCCACCATCACAAATCTCACCAAAGCTCCTAGAATTACTACAGAGAGCAACTTGTATTACCAATTTACTCATCATAAAACATTTCTTAAAAATACACAGCGCACAACAATGGAAAGACACAGATCTTGTGAATTCAGACAACATTTCAGATTTTCTAAGTGTTTTACGGCGAAAATACAATAAATCGTTATATTAGCATACCACATATGCAAACGTTACCCGAGCACTGATTCAAGCCAAAGAGAGCGATATCGTTATCATCGCCAAAATATATTAATTTTTTCACTAACCTTCTCAGAATTCTTCAGATGACACTCCTGTAACATCATATTACAACATACATATAGAGTTTGTTCGAAAATGTGCATATTTAGCCACCAAAATCATGGTTAGACAATGACAAATGTAGCACAGCTGGTCAGAAAATGTCGTGCACCATATTAGACAGTGATCTAGTCTTATACATAAATACTCATAAACTTGACTAAAAAATACAGGGTGGACAGCGATTGATAGACAATTTAATTCTTAATACAATCGCGGATTTACATTTTTTAAATTATCCTTACTTTTCAATACAGGTTGCGCCAAGCGAAGCTATAGCAAACAAAATGGCGGCATAAGCGTTTAACATTTTTCGACAGAAACACGATTTATCATCATAAATTGTTCTTACTATGAGCTGTTCTCCCATCAGAATCTTGGGCAATGAATCCTTTCTTGGGTCTAATCTTCTTTTGGTCGAAAGATGTCCACTTGTCCGTCGAAATGCCCACTAACGTACGACCGGGACCCCGAAACGTGCTCGGAGCTTCAAAGTGTATTACAAAGCAATGCCTCAAAATCGCACTAAACGGATATAAATTGCTATAAAACGGTTTAAATTAACTACCTTATGATGTTTCTAACACCTATAACGAGTAAAAAGATGACCGACGCTATATTACTGGCTAAACCAAGGCTTGGAAAAAGGCCAGTCAGATATCCTTCTTGCGTTGAGCGCAGAGTCCAAAGGAACGCTACTTCCGGTATTTGGTGATTTATAGAGCCCATGATTGCGCAATCGACTCCACTCAAATTGTCACCACTTACTGACATCTAGAGGAAGGCGTGGGCAGTGTTTGTATCCTCATAGGATCTACAGTGGCTTTAAAACTGATCTGGAACCAGAGGCCAAGAGTTCTGAAAACTCACTCACTGGGAGGAAAAGTGCTGTAGAATGAGTTCTGTTCCACTCAGAGACATAATTCAAACGACTATAGAAACTAGAGAGTGTTTTCTATTCAATAATAACAATAACATACATATTGTACGAGCAAGAATTGAGTACTAGGCAGTTTAATCTGTAGAGAAAATTATGCTAATGCGAAACAGCACCCCCTATAGTTGCAAGAAGTTTTAAGACAACTTTATTACTATGTGAATATTTTTCCCACGTTAATTTATATGCCATTGGTTTATGCAATAATATTTTTTTACAATTTTATTTTTTTTCTTTCTTCCTAGCTATAATATATGATTAATGTATTGTTCGGTTCGCAGTGCGTACCAAGCCGTGCACCGTGGACCCTGTACCGAACAGTTCAATATGAATAGACGTACCGTTTCACCCCAGTATATACTGTATTCTATACTATCTATTGTATCTTAGCCTATGCCGCTCTGTCATTGCTCATCCATATATTTTTTAATTATATGTTCTTATTCCATTCCTTTAATTAGATTTGTATGTATTAGGTATTTGTGGTGGAATTGTTAGATATTACTTGTTAGATATTGCTGCACTATCGGAACTAGAAGCACAAGCATTTCGCTACACTCGCTATAATATCTGCTAATCATGTGTATGTGACCAATACAATTTGATTTGATATCAATGACAAATATGTATTTGTTTAAAATGTATCACTTAGGATTTCATTTCATAGAGACAAATAATTATGTTTATTTTGCAGAATTCTATATGCCTCACTCAGAGAAGTAAGTAGTACTGCTAAGTTCTACGCAGTCTAATGTAACAAATAATTAAAATGTTTATAAAGATCTGTACAAATTACTGTATATATTTGTGTTATCAATATTTACAAAATGTTTTTTTTAAAATAATTCAATACAGTAATATGAGATCTGTGTTTAAAAGATTTACATTTGACATTTTAGTAATTTAGCAGATGCTCTTCTACAAAGTGAACTACAGTTAGTGCATTCATCATAAGATAGCTAGGTGAGACAACCACATATCAAAGTCAAATACACAGGATATGAACATTCCATTCCAGCTAAACTAGTGGTATCAAACTCAATCCAAGGAGGACCTAGTCTGATGGTTTTTGTTTTTTCCCTTCAATTAAGACCTAGACAAACAGGTGAGGGGAATCCATTACTAATTAGTGACATTAATTAATCAATGAAGTACAAAGGAGGAGTGAAAACAAGCAGACTCGGCCCTCCATGGAATGAGTTTGAGCTAAACGATATAGCGTAAAAAAAATCTACAATATTTTGTGTCGAAAGAAATATCCAGAAGATAACCTTTTTATTGTTAATATGTATTGTTTTGTATACTAGTGTGTATTTGAATGTGTATATGGATGTGTAGTTTTATGTGTATATTATATTTTGATGTGTATTGTGAAAAACAGGGCTCATCTGCAAAAGAGACCTTGTTCTCAGCTTTGACTCCCTGTGGAAATAAAGGTAAAACCAAAACATTAAAAAAATCAACATACCTCCTGTCAGATATGGAGGTGGATCTACCATATATATCTACCATATATATCTGCCTATATATCTACCTACATATCTCCCATATTTTTCTACCTATATATCTACCATATACATGTATATCTACCTATATATCTACCATATATATCTGCCATATATATCTACCATATATATCTACCATATTTTTCTACCTATATATCTACCATATATCTATGATATATATTTGCCTATATATCTACCATATATATCTACCTATATATCTACCATATATATCCACCTATATATCTACCATATATATCTACCTATATATCTACCATATATATCTACCTATATATATAACTACCTATATATCTACCATATATATCTACCTATATATCTACCATACATATCTACCTATATATCTACCATATATATCTACCTATATATCTACCATATATATCTACCTATATATCTACCATATATATCTACCTATATATCTACCATATATATCTACCTGTATATCTACCATATATATCTACCTATATATCTACCATATACTGTATATGAGGATGTTCAATTATTCATAGATTTGTGGTAGGAATCTGTACAAAAATCTGTCAGAATGGCTGCTTTCTGATTATTTATTTTTTTATCCTTAATTGCAATATTTAAACATGTTAATGATTTACTCTATACATGTAAATAGTTATGGATGTGGGCTTATTAAAATGATTATAATTTTATCCAATTAACTGTTTTCACTTTGAGTACTATAAACTTGCCCCATATATTCCATTACAATGTAATAAAATCCAATGTTGGGCCTGTTAAGCAAATAAATGACTTGATACATTTAGTGTTTCAGTAACAGACCATTCTGCTATGACCCCATAGTAAGAATACATCTTAATGTGGACTAACTAAGTGTAATGGTTTGCTGATCTAATTATGCAGATATTCCTATGGAATGGTACATTACAATGTATGCCAGACGTTTCTAGTGCTCTGTTTAATGCACTCAGTTAATAGAGTTAATAGGAGTTAATAGGAGTTAATAGGAGTTAATAGGAGTTAATAGAGTTAATAGAGTTAATAGGAGTTAATAGAGTTAATAGAGTTAGAGTTAATAGAGTTAATAGAGTTAATAGAGTTAGAGTTAATAGGAGTTAATAGGAGTTAATAGGAGTTAATAGGAGTTAATATAGTTAATAGGAGTTAATAGGAGATAATAGGAGATAATAGAGTTAATAGAGTTAATAGAGTTAATAAAGTTAATAGGAGTTAATAGAGTTAATAGGAGTTAATAGAGTTAATAGAGTTAATATAGTTAATATAGTTAATAGAGTTAATAGGAGTTAATAGCAGTTAATATAGTTAATAGGAGTTAATAGGAGTTAATATAGTTAATATGAGTTAATAGAGTTAATAGAGTTAATAGAGTTAATAGAGTTAATATAGTTAATATAGTTAATAGAGTTAATAGAGTTAATAGGAGTTAATAGCAGTTAATATAGTTAATAGGAGTTAATAGAGTTAATAGAGTTAATAGGAGTTAATAGAGTTAATAGAGTTAATAGGAGTTAATAGAGTTAATATAGTTAATAGAGTTAATAGGAGTTAATAGGAGTTAATAGAGTTAATAGAGTTAATAGGAGTTAATAGGAGTTAATAGGAGTTAATAGAGTTAATAGGAGTTAATAGGAGTTAATATAGTTAATATGAGTTAATAGAGTTAATAGAGTTAATAGAGTTAATAGAGTTAATATAGTTAATAGAGTTAATAGAGTTAATAGAGTTAATAGGAGTTAATATAGTTAATAGGAGTTAATAGAGTTATTAGAGTTAATAGGAGTTAATAGGAGTTAATAGGAGTTAATAGGAGTTAATAGAGTTAATAGAGTTAATAGAGTTAATAGGAGTTAATATAGTTAATAGGAGTTAATAGAGTTAATAGAGTTAATAGAGTTAATAGGAGTTAATAGAGTTAATAGAGTTAATAGAGTTAATAGGAGTTAATAGAGTTAATATAGTTAATAGAGTTAATAGGAGTTAATAGGAGTTAATATAGTTAATAGAGTTAATAGAGTTAATAGGAGTTAATATGAGTTAATAGGAGTTAATAGGAGGTAATAGGAGTTAATAGAGTTAATAGAGTTAATAGAGTTAATAGAGTTAATAGGAGTTAATATAGTTAATAGGAGTTAATATGAGTTAATAGGAGTTAATAGGAGTTAATAGGAGTTAATAGGAGTTAATAGGAGGTAATAGGAGTTAATAGAGTTAATAGAGTTAATAGAGTTAATAGGAGTTAATAGAGTTAATAGGGGTTAATAGAGTTAATAGGAGTTAATATGATAACATTATACATAATTTTGATCAGCTCAGATCCATGACTATTCACATATGCATATCCTTTTGACATGTTTGAACAAGAAATATTGCAATTATAAAACTTATAACATCTTCAGATATCAATTATTGATCTTATAACATCTTTAGATATCAGCGTTCTGACAGCTTGTTGGGCACCTTCGGAATAAAATTAGTTGTTTTAAAAGTGGGATTAAAATGGATTTAATTGTAAACAAAAAATATTTGAATTTGTTAAAAGAAAAAAAAGAAAAAAAAGATATATATAGTTAAGTTCAACCCCCTGAGTCAATACATGTTAGAATCATCTTTGGCAGCGATTACATCTGCAATGATTTCTGGGTAAGTCTCTAAGAGCTTTCCACACCTGGAATGTGCAACATTTGTCTATTATTCTTTGCAAAATACTTCAAGATCGGTCAAATTGTTTGTTGATCATTGCAAGAAAACCATTTTCAGGTCTTGCCAATTAATCTCCCAGTGTCTGGTGGAAAACAGATTGAACCAGGTTTTCCTCTAGGATTTTTTTTGTGCATAGCTCCATTTCATTTATTTTGTATCCTGAAAAACTCCCCAGTCCTTAACATTTACAAAGATACCCATAACATAACTGTTCCTCTGTCTGGAGATACAACTCACCACTATAACTGTCCCTCTGGAGATACAACTCACCACTATAACTGTCCCTCTGGAGATACAACTCACCACTATAACTGTTCCTCTGTCTGGAGATACAACTCACCACTATAACTGTTCCTCTGGAGATACAACTCACCACTATAACTGTTCCTCTGGAGATACAACTCACCACTATAACTGTTCCTCTGGAGATACAACTCACCACTATAACTGTTCCTCTGTCTGGAGATACAACTCACCACTATAACTGTTCCTCTGTCTGGAGATACAACTCACCACTATAACTGTTCCTCTGGAGATACAACTCACCACTATAACTGTTCCTCTGTCTGGAGATACAACTCACCACTATAACCTGTTGGGGATGGGGGCGCTGTTTAGACTATTTATGCTAATTGGGTAATTTTTGAAACGGCTTCCCACAAAATCCTTGATCGTACAATATGCATATTATTATTATTATTGGATAGAAAACAGTCTATAGTTTCTATAGGAGTTGAAATTTTGTCTCTAAGTGGAACAGAGCCCATTCTACAGCAATTTCCCTGACATGGATTCAGATTTCAGAAATGTTGGCCACTGTTCTGAAGTCAGTTAAAAGGGCACTGATATTGCTATGACTGTACGGACACTTCTTACGTCTTCCCCTGGATGCCTTTACGTGATGACGATTCCAATGGGGTCGATTGCGCGTTCACAGGCCCTATAAATCAAAAAACCCTGTAGCTAGCAAGTCTTTTCTTGGTGCGTCACGCGCGTGGAGGACACCGACCCTCTCCTGTTCCAAGCGTTAGTTTAGCCTGTTATATTTCTCCGGTCATCTTTTCACTCGTTATAGGAGTTAAAAACATCATAAGGTAGTTAATTTAAAGCGTTTTATAGCAATTTATATCCGTTTAGTGCGATTTTGGGACATTTATTTCTTTAACGCTGTGAATAGGTGGGCACGCTTTCAGTTCATCCCGAACGCAGTTGGCATTTCCACATGGCAAGAGGACAGCTTTCCACCAAAAGACGATTCCTCCCAAGAAAGGATCCTTTGCCCAAGATACTGATGGAAGAACAGCTCAAGGTAGGACATTTTTATTATGATAAATCGTGTTTCTGTCGAAACATTTTAGTGGCTTAGGACGCCATGTTTTTTGACGTAGCTTCGCTTGGCGCAAACTGTATTGAAAAGTAAGGATAAATTAAAAAATGTAATACCGCAATTGTATTAAGAATTAAATTGTCTATCAATCCCTGTCCACCCTATATTTTTTAGTCACGTTTATGAGTATTTATGTATAAGAGTAGATCACTGTCTAAGTGGCGCAAGGACATTTTCTGACCAGCTTGTCTACATTTCACATTGTCTAACCATGATTTTGGTGGCTAAATATAAACATTTTCGATCAAACTGTATATGCATGTTGTAATGTGATGTTACAGGAGTGTCATCGGAAGAATTCTGAGAAGGTTAGTGAAAAAATTAATATCTTTTGGCGATGTTGACTTTTATCGCTCACTTTGGCTAGAATCAATGCTGGGCTGCTATGTGCTATGTGCTATGCTAATATAACGATTTATTGTGTTTTCGCTGTAAGACACTTAGAAAATCTGAAATATTGTCTGTATTCACAGGATCTGTGTCTTTCGATTCGTGTATGCTGTGTATTTTTACGAAATGTTTGATGATTAGTAAGTAGGTAAACACGTTGCTCTAAGTAGTTTTTCTATTCCATTTGTGACGGTGGGTGCAATTGTAACCTATGCCATCTACCTGAAATATGCACTTTTTTCTAACAAAACCTATCCCATACCATAAATATGTTATCAGACTGTCATCTAATGAGTTTTTTTGTTGGTTAGGGGCTATAAATATCTTAGTTTAGCCGAATTGGTGATGGCTACTGGTGTTGGTGGACAAATAAAAGATGGTGGATTATGCTAATGTGTTTTTAGGTAATAGATGTACATCTTTACATATTGTGTCTTCCCTGTAAAACATTTTAAAAATCGGACATGTTGACTGGATTCACAAGATCTGTGTCTTTCATTAGCTGTATTGGACTTTAATGTGTGAAAGTTAAATATTTTAAAAAAATATTTTTTTTGAATTTCGCGGCACTGGTTTTTCAGTGGGGGGGGGGGGGGTGTGCCGCTAGCGCCACGCTGATCCTAGACAGGATAACTGTTCCTCTGGAGATACAACTCACCACTATAACTGTTCCTCTGGAGATACAACTCACCACTATAACTGTTCCTCTGTCTGGAGATACAACTCACCACTATAACTGTTCCTCTGTCTGGAGATACAACTCACCACTATAACTGTCCCTCTGTCTGGAGATACAACTCACCACTATAACTGTCCCTCTGTCTGGAGATACAACTCACAACTATAACTGTCCCTCTGGAGATACAACTCACCACTATAACTGTTCCTCTGGAGATACAACTCACCACTATAACTGTTCCTCTGTCTGGAGATACAACTCACCACTATAACTGTTCCTCTGTCTGGAGATACAACTCACCACTATAACTGTTCCTCTGGAGAACCAACTCACCACTATAACTGTTCCTCTGGAGAACCAACTCACCACTATAACTGTTCCTCTGGAGAACCAACTCACCACTATAACTGTTCCTCTGGAGATACAACTCACCGCTATAACTGTTCCTCTGGAGATACAACTCACCACTATAACTGTTCCTCTGTCTAGAGATACATCTCACCACTATAACTGTTCCTCTGTCTGGAGATACAACTCACCACTATAACTGTTCCTCTGTCTGGAGATACAACTCACCACTATAACTGCTCCTCTGTCTGGATTTACAACTCACCACTATAACTGTTCCTCTGTCTGGAGATACAACTCACCACTATAACTGTTCCTCTGTCTAGAGATACAACTCACCACTATAACTGCTCCTCTGTCTGGATTTACAACTCACCACTATAACTGTTCCTCTGTCTGGAGATACAACTCACCACTATAACTGTTCCTCTGTCTGGAGATACAACTCACCACTATAACTGTTCCTCTGTCTGGAGATACAACTCACCAATATAACTGTTCCTCTGTCTGGAGATACAACTCACCACTATAACTGTTCCTCTATCTGGAGATACAACTCACCACTATAACTGTTCCTCTGTCTGGAGATACAACTCACCACTATAACTGTTCCTATGGAGATACAACTCACCACTATAACTGCTCCTCTGTCTGGATTTACAACTCACCACTATAACTGTTCCTCTGTCTGGAGATACAACTCACCACTATAACTGTTCCTCTGTCTGGAGATACAACTCACCACTATAACTATCCCTCTGGAGATACAACTCACCACTATAACTGTTCCTCTGTCTGGAGATACAACTCACCACTATAACTGTTCCTCTGTCTGGAGATACAACTCACCACTATAACTGTTCCTCTGGAGATGCAACTCACCACTATAACTGTTCCTCTGTCTGGAGATACAACTCACCACTATAACTGTTCCTCTGTCTGGAGATACAACTCACCACTATAACTGTTCCTCTGTCTGGAGATACAACTCACCACTATAACTGTTCCTCTGGAGATACAACTCACCACTATAACTGTTCCTCTGTCTGGAGATACAACTCACCACTATAACTGTTCCTCTGGAGATACAACTCACCACTATAACTGTTCCTCTGTCTGGAGATACAACTCACCACTATAACTGTTCCTCTGTCTGGAGATACAACTCACCACTATAACTGTTCCTCTGTCTGGAGATACAACTCACCACTATAACTGTTCCTCTGTCTGGAGATACAACTCACCACTATAACTGTTCCTCTGGAGATACAACTCACCACTATAACTGTTCCTCTGGAGATACAACTCACCACTATAACTGTTCCTCTGGAGATACAACTCACCACTATAACTGTTCCTCTGTCTGGAGATACAACTCACCACTATAACTGTTCCTCTGGAGATACAACTCACCACTATAACTGTTCCTCTGTCTGGAGATACAACTCACCACTATAACTGTTCCTCTGGAGATACAACTCACCACTATAACTGTCCCTCTGTCTGGAGATACAACTCACCACTATAACTGTTCCTCTGTCTGGAGATACAACTCACCACTATAACTGTCCCTCTGGAGATACAACTCACCACTATAACTGTCCCTCTGTCTGGAGATACAACTCACCACTATAACTGTTCCTCTGGAGATACAACTCACCACTATAAATGTACCTCTGCTCTAGCCGTTTGGTCTGCCTCCCTGTTGGGCTGTCTATCGGTGTCAACATATTCTCTGCTGTCAGTCTGTGCTTCTTCTTGTTCTCTGTCTCTTTATGTCTTATACGTTATAAAAGCCAAGCTAACGACTTAAGCTATATATCAAACTAGTACCTGTCATATATGTTTTATTATTTTAAATATTTCATTATTAGTAACCCCTCCACCACCCTCTTCCTCAGAGGCCAAATATCTTCTGTTGTTTTATAGCTTTTTTTCTACATATACATACATTGTACATGTACATTTGACATGGTACTTTTATATAAAGCAGTCACATAAAAATAGTACATAACCAAACATTAGCTCTTTAATCCCACCCCTCAGCCTCTCTCAGCCCATCCCACCTATCACCATAGACCACCCACGTGCTGTAATGTTTTACAACATTTTTTAATCTTTCTAATCGTATATTATCCACAGATTGTGAGCTAAAGATGAAAACCTTTCCTACAAGTATTATTATATTATTTATTGACTGACTATGGCTTTCCAAATCACCAAACACTGTTGTTTGTAAGGTTAATATTAAGTGCATGTTATGGTGACCAGAAACCAGCTTCATAGGGGCAATACCAGAATAAATTATCAATTGATTCTGTCTCTACAGTGCTGAGATTGTTGTATGCCCCAGATATATAGAATTCTGTTGGTGGCAAGAATGTTATATAAGAATTTAAATTGAAAAGCTCTAAGTGTTGATTCAAGTGTATTTTTTTTCACATCAAAAATCTCATCCCATTTATTTTGCAACCTTATTGGTGCAGCTGTCAACATTTTTGTCCTCAGATGAAACTGGTATATCTTTCTATTTATGCAAATACCTTTCATTTGTGTTATCATACGTTAAGTGTTCATTATTATTACAGGGCTCCAAACAAACAAATTTCCCCCAGTGTCACTGCCACCACTATCTTCTACTGTAATCATCTTATATAGTCATTCATAGTTTAATAAATAAACTACTGAGGTATTCAGGAAATAAGTAATTTCATCTAACACGTCCAAGCAGGAATAAATTATTCAAGATATTTTGATGTGCAGCCTAAACCAGTGATTGACATGAATTTTGGGTTGACATTTAGACTATAGTGTGACTATATGTGACTTATTTCAGGAAACTAGGCATATGGCACATGTCACCACCTCTGGCCTGCTCGCCTCCCTACCACTGAGGAAGTACAGTTCCCGCTCAGCCTCCCCCCCCACCCCCCTTAAAAGATTTAGATGCACAATTGTAAAGTGGCTGTTCCACTGGATGTCATAAGGTGAATGCACCAATTTGTAAGTCGCTCTGGATAAGAGCGTCTGCTAAATGACTTAAATATTTAAAAAAATGATGTAATGTAATGTCACCACTTCACAGGAGAGGTATTTGAACATAAACACTTATTTTTTTATCAAAATAATTTTTGGGTCAGAAATGCCTTCTGTAACATTTAAACTTTCATGTGCCTTAATTAATAACAAACTTGTATGTCATCTGTAAATACAATGAAAAATGTTAAATTACGTGCCAAGTTGGTTTAGCCAAGGAAAAAGACAGGAAACTTCCCTCTAGCCATGATTAGCTGAGATAATGGTTGTGCTGGACATGCTGAGAGATGAGTTCGGATTGGTCTGCCATGTAGCATGCATCTGTCTTTAGCATGAGCTGCTCAGTAAGTGTAGGTAATCCCTTCTAACGCGGCTTTTTTGAAAGAAATCACGTAGTAGAACTGCAAAAGTGTTGCTAATGCTCTCCACTTTCTGGGGGATAATCGTGCCATGCTGACTCTCTCTGACTCTAAAAATGAATCAGACAATGAGGAAATTCAAGATTTAGGTAATAACATTTTCATTGAACCAGACATTGTAGTTTTCTGATGACAGCGATGGGGGAGAAATGGCGATCAACAGTGTTCTTGTCGTGGAAGAATTTGACCGAGGTTTGAAATCAGTGGAATACCCAGTGGAAGCAGAGTATGATAGCTAAGAATATGGAGAAAATTCTGCTGTTTGATTTCAAATATGCGGAGGAGAACACAGTTGTATAAAACACCTGTCTTTGGATTACATCTACAAACTAAGGGCAACCATGCCACCCGTGACAGAGAGGGAGAAGCGTTAATCTATGTATACGAGTAAGAGTCTAGCTAGCTACATGTTCAGATATATTACATTTCTAATTTTGTCAGAAAGTCATTTTCATTGCAAGTTAAAGGGTACTTTTGCTAGCTAGCTAACGTTAGCTGGCTGGCTCGCTAGCTAGCTAATTTTACGTGTATGACCTGTGTAGTAATATCATTCATTTCTCAGAAAGCCATTTGCATTGCTAGTTATAGCCTAATGTTAGCTAGCTAGCTAACATTGAACCTAGTTGGTTAGCTTTAGCTTTATGCATGTATGGTAGTAACGTTATGAGTTGGGGTTATGGTTCATTGTTTAGCTAGCTAGCTACATGTAAAAAAAAAAAGTTAGACTCCACCATGCAAATAACCATTTCACAGTACTGTTTACACCTTCTGTATCCTGTGCATGTAACAAATAAACTTTTATTTTATTTGATATAGTGTGTGTTTACTAGAGACGGTAGTGGTAAGAACAGCATGACCTGCACCAAAGTCAAATTAGGATAAAAAGTTAGGCCAACGAGACAGTGTCCAAGTTAAAACATTCTCAGAATGCCCTGCTTTTATTTCGGCACACTCACAACCCGAAGCAATTTTCTGTAATTAGCCCGCCATTAAAACTTGTAAATAATTATCTTGTTGTGAGTTTATTTTCCTGTAATAATGAATACAAATTAGCTAAAGTTAACATGTTGTCAGCTATTATACGGTAATTATTTGAACTGGCTAGCCAGGTAACTTAATGTTAGCTAGCCAGCTAACAAGCTTGAAACTATTTTATTTACTTTATTTAAGATATTTCTTTTGTACGGTTTTTGTGCAATTTCGCTGTAATATTAATCTGTAATAGTAATCTGTAATACTAATCTGTAATAGTAATCTGTAATACTAATCTGTAATGAGCCTTTGGCTGATCAGTGGGCAACGGCCGGCCCCCCTACCAAGATGGACCAGACCGTTTTTCTGACAGGCAAAGAGCACACTCTTAAAAAGAGCACACTCTACACTGTCACCTTACTGAAAACTTTTTGGGGAAGCTAAAACCATGATTTGGTCAAACATTAAAGTACAATATCCTCATGGTTCCTGTAATATAAGTGTCTGCCCCGGTGCCCGTTTCACTGGGGTCTGCTGCTGTGATGATCGAGCCACTCTCAAGCCACTCTCCTCTCCACGTTGTGCTCAAGTGTTCTGATCGTATAACATTTCAAAATACAATTGAGGGAAAAACACAGCTTTGGGAGATTCTTCCCCTTGTCCCTGTCGAAGAGAGGAGGGTCTCAGCTTTCTGTAGGTATTAATTTGTATTTCTCAATCAACTCTCAACATTTAGCTCAACAGCAACTATTTTACAACCAGGATATTTAATGTGACTTTGAGATATAGAGTGGTGCGCGTGAGAAATGCACACCGGTCTTGGTCAGGTCAAAGGTCAAAGGTCTCAACGATCGTATCCTACGACTGCATGTTTCGTACGCCATTAAAAGACCTAGATGTAATATTTTTTCAATGTAATTTCAGAAAAGGTCCTTAATATATCTACAGTAATACTGTAATGATAGTGTTTCACAACATTCTTTCCCACATTTTTTATTGGGCCAAATTTGCATGTTAATAGTCCAGCGTTCTTATTGGTCCACAAATGTTGTCGAATTGACTGGGGCCAGCAAATACAACAAATTTGACAACAAGAGATTTGTTGGCCGTAGTCAATTTGACAACAAGAGAAGGTTTGCTGTTGAATTGTTACACGTAGTACCTTTAAATGTACTGTTGGGTGAATACATGGCTACTAGCAGTGGGCATTATATTTAGAGTTAGTGATCTAGTTCATGTGTTTTGTATTTACACTTCATCAGGTGTTGAACCACAAAGTAATTAGCCTATGATATCAGTTAGTGTACATGAAGATGTATGTAATGAATACATTTTAACTGTCAAATATGTGACCGACTGGCTTGATTTTTATGTAAAACAACTTGAAATGTTGTTTTTTACGTTGGATAAAAGTAGAGACTCAGAGCTAGAAAAAGGTATATAATACACTACAGTTGAGGAACAATGGGAAAGTAATTCTGTTATGAAAATTGATAAACTAGTAACCCCACTTTTTGGTACACCTACTGGAGAGCTCCTCTTTGCCATTCAGCATGGTTCTTAAACCTTAGCCCCACCCATCTCTTTAAGGATTCATGTGAGGCCATGTGCTAAACAGAGTGAGTACTTTAGTGTACTAAACAACCAAACATTTCAAGACTAAAGGCTGGTTTATACTACGTCTATTGACTCACCTCGACAACATCCGCTGAAATTGCAGAGCGCGAAATTCAAAATACAAAAATCGTAATATTAAACATTCATGAAATTACAACTTACATTGTTTAAAAGCTTAACTTCTTGTTAATCCAACATCTTTGTCAGATTTCAAAAAGGCTTTACGGCGAAAGCATACCATGCGATTATCTGAGGACAGCGCCCAGCATACACCAGCATTCAAAACATTTCCAAATCAGCAGAGGCATCACAAAAATCAGAAATAGAGATAAAATAAATCACTTACCTTTGAAGATCTTCCTCTGTTTGCAATCCCAAGGGTCCCAGCTACACAACAAATGGTTGTTTTGTTTGATAAAGTCATTCTTTATATCCCCAAAAAGTCAGTTTAGTTGGCGCGCTTGATTCAGAGATCCACCTGTTCCACTCGTTCAACATGCATACAAAGGAATCCGAAAAGTTACCAATAAACTTTGTCCAAACAAGTCAAACAATGTTTCTAATAAATCCTCAGGTACCCTAATATGTAAATAAACGATCATATTTAACACGGAATGTAGTATGTTCAATACCGGAGATAAATAACGAGGTGCGCACCCTCATCCACTCGCGCAACAAGACTACAGTCCACATGACAGCCACCTTGAAAAACTACAACTACTAATTCATTTTTCAAAAAAACAAGCCTGAAATCCTTTCTAAAGACTGTTGACATCTAGTGGAAGCCATAGGAACTGCAATCTGGGAGGAATTCCTTTCCTAGCGTCCATGTCCAGGTCAATGTCATCTTTTTCATTTGTATATTTTTTTAAGATTTTGTTTGTTTTTGTTTGTCAACTAAAAAATGGTCAGCCCATATGGCATTTGCCACAATTGCCAGATGGGCAATCCGCCCCTAGTGAATCCTGTGATGCTCTGTATCTACTAATTTTTTTAAACCCTGTTCTAGTTCTAGCTGCCCCACTACATGGAATTATATCGATAAGCTTCCCACACTCTAATGACAATGGACAAAGCTTCCCACACTCTAACGACAATGGACAGAGCTTCCCACATTCTAATGACAATGGACAAAGCTTCCCACATTATATTGACAATGGACAAAGCTTCCCACACTCTAACGACAATGGACAAAGCTTCCCACACTCTAATGACAATGGACAAAGCTTTCCACACTCTAACGACAATGGACACAGCTTCCCACACTCTAATGACAATGGACAAAGCGTCCCACACTCTAATGACAATGGACAAAGCTTCCCACACTCTAATGACAATGGACAAAGCTTCACACCCTCTAACAATAATGGACAAAGCTTCTCACACTCTTATGACAATGGACAAAGCTTCCCACATTCCAATGACAATGGACAAAGATTTCCACACTCTAACAACATTGGACAAAGCTTCCCACAATCTAATGACAATGGACAAAGCTGCCCACACTCTAACAATAATGGACAAAGCTTCTCACACTCTAACAACAATGGACAAAGCTCCCCACACTCTAATGACAATAGACATAGCTTTCCACACTGTAATGACAATGGATAAAGCTTCCCACAGTCTAACAATAATTGACAAAGCTTCTCACACTCTAACGACAATGGACAAAGCTTCCCACACTCTAACGACAACGGACAAAGCTTCCCACATTCTAATGACAATGGGCAAAGCTTCCCACACTCTAACAATAATGGACAAAGCTTCTCACACTCTAACGACAAGGGACACAGCTTCCCACACTCTAATGACAATGGACAAAGCTTCTCACACTCTAATGACAATGGACAAAGCTTCCCACACTCTAATGACAATGGACAAAGCTGCCCACACTCTAACAATAACGGACAAAGCTTCTCACACTCTAACAACAATGGACAAAGCTTCCCACACTCTATGACAATGGACAAAGCTTCCCACAATCTAATGGCAATGGACAAAGCTTCCCACACTCTAACGACAATGGACAAAGCTTCCCACACTCTAACGACAATGGACAAAGCTTTTCCACACTCTAATGACAATAGACATAGCTTCCCACACTCTAACCATACTGGACAAAGCTTCCCACACTCTAACGACAATGGACAAAGCTTCCCACACTCTAACGACAATGGACACAGCTTCCCACACTCTAACGACAATGGACACAGCTTCCCACACTCTAATGACAATAGACACAGCTTCCCACACTCTAATGACAATGGACAAAGCTTCACACACTCTAATGACAATGGACAAAGCTTCCCACACTCTAACAATACTGGACAAAGCTTCTCACACTCTAACGTTAATGGACAAAACTTCCCACACTCTAATGACAATTGACAAAGCTTCACTCACTCTAATGACAATGGACAAAGCTTCCCACACTCTAATGACAATGGACAAAGCTTCCCACACTCTAACGACAATGGACAAAGCTTCCCACACTCTAACGACAATGGACAAAGCTTCCCAAACTCTAACGACAATGGACAACGCTTCCCACACTCTAATGACAATGGACACAGCTTCCAACACTCTAATAACAATGGACATAGCTTCCCACACTCTAATGACAATGGACAAAGCTTCCCACACTCTAATGACAATGGACAAAGCTTCTCACACTCTAACGACAATGGACAAAGCTTCCCACACTCTAATGACATATGGACAAAGCTTCCCACACTCTAATGACAATGGACAAAGCTTCCCACACTCTAATGACAATGGACAAAGCTTCCCACACTCTAATGACAATGAACAAAGCTTCCCACACTCTAATGACAATGAACAAAGCTTCCCACACTCTAATGACAATGGACAAAGCTTCCCACACTCTAATGACAATGACAAAGCTTCTCACACACTAACGACCATGGCAGAAAATGGGGGATTTTTAAACAGAGGTTTAACTGATCCTTTCAAAGTTGGTCATATTATATATCAATTGAAAGGTAATTTCATGACCTTCAGAACCACTTGTCAAACAAAGTTTAAAATGTATCAAGTTGTTCTATTTAAAGCAATTCATATACCCTAGAAGTCAGCGGGTCCAAATTCTTTTGACTTGAACAATCAGAGAAAGCTCCCATTGCTGCACACTGGTATCACACATTTTCCAACTCTAGGGACATAGACCTTACATTTTATTTCACTATGATGAGCCAGACGGAACACATTTGGGGGTGTGGCTCATTGACTAAAGTGTTATGTGGTATATTGTATCTTCTGATTAGAAACACTAAGGGATTTAAGGGAATTGAAGTTCAATGTTATAACTGAGATTTAGAAGTTCAAGGACAGTCTGCGATAGAAGTGCAGCCTAGATCTGTGTGTGTGTGTGTGTGTGTGTGTGTGTGTGTGTGTGTGTGTGTGTGTGTGTGTGTGTGTGTGTGTGTGTGTGTGTGTGTAACATACCTGAGCGCACCCGGGGCACTCGTTACCGTTCTCGCAGGTCCTGCGGCGTGATTGGATGCCGCCTCCGCAGGGCACCGTGCAGCGTTCCCATGCTGACCATGCCGACCAATAGACATGAGGTGGGCAGGGCAGGTGCTCGTTGCAATACCTGGGAAGGACAAAGACCACAGGGGATGAGTGTGTGTGTGTGTGTGTGTTTGTGTGGGTGTGAAGGCGAGTATCACACAGAGGCTATAGGAGTGATGGGGGAACTTTACCCAGTAGTATCCCCAAGTCAGCCTATCTGTCTTTAGAGTGGTTGGCTGTAAATTATGGTCTTTTTGACATGATACACACAAATCATGTCCAATCAATTGAATTTACCACAGGTGGACTCCAATCAAGTTTTAGAAACATCTCAAGGATGCTCAATGGAAACAGGATGCACCTGAGCTCAATTTCAAGTCTCATAGAAAAGGTTTTGAATACTTATGTAAATAAGGTATTTATGTTTTTAATTTTTAATAGATTCGCAAGAATTCTAAAAACCTGCTTTCGTTTTGTCATTATGGGGTATTGTGATGTCATTATGGGGTATTGTGATGTCATTATGGGGTATTGTGATGTCATTATGGGGTATTGTGTGTACTATAGATTGATCAGGAAAACAATTTATACAATCATTTTTCGAATAAGGCTGTAACTCAACAAAATGTGGAAAGAGTCAAGGGATACTTTCCGAATGGACTGTATACCGATACCACAAGAAAAGAGAAGAGTGACTAATTATAGAGAACTACTGTACAGTCCCAGGATAGACAGACAAACTGACAGAACTGTCAGACCAATGTTGACTCCTAAACTCCCATTTGAACAACCACATTTTAACTGACAGAAATATTCCACTTTTATGTCGCCATCAACAGAGAAATGACACCCTATGAAAGTAGATTTACAATTGAAATCCCAAAGGCTGTAAGTGCACCATATGTGTGCTCACACAGTGTGAACATCCTCTGAGATTGATAAATGTGTGTAATGTGAATTTATGAAAGCTATATTTTAATTAGTCTTAATGCATATTCCATATGCATATTCCATTTCGAAGTTGTTCAAAATGTCACATTTCTATGTGTTTAAGGTTAAGTTCAGGCATTATCTCCGAATGGTTAAGGTTTGGGATATACTTAAAACAGAAATATAAAAAAACACTTTCTATTGCTGAATTCAAACTTACAACTTTTCACCCTTTGAAATCAGAGGCAGATGCTTACGCATCCCTGTCCACAGCGCCCTAGCAAAACCAAAACCTACTTGAAGGTAACAGCGCTCACTGTTGCCCCTAGTGGCCTGTTTCCGTGTCATCTCCCGACGTCCTCAGACATGGATGGACGTCGAATAATGACTTGTATCATGGGTGACCTGGCTGATTTGAATGATGCTGCCTTTGAAAAGGCCACATAGACTCGTATGTCATGTTTAATGACATTGTTTCCTAGAAAGGGTTAACTGTACGGCCCCTTTGGTTAATTAATAAACATGCCTTATCTAATAACGTGATGGTATTCATAGCCTTATTAGTGCCTATAGACGTCATTTCAGACCTTTTACACAAACTAAAAATACTAAAAGCAGCAGATATTCACAGTGTTGGTTGAAGCATGAAACACATTGTCGGGGCTTCCGAGTAGCACAGCGATCTAAAGCACTGTATCACAGTGCTAGAGGCGTCACTACAGACCCGAGTTCGATCACAGGCTGTGTCGCAGGCGACCGGGAGACCCATGAATCGATGCACAATTGGCCCAGCATCGTCCGGGTTAGAAAAGGGTTTGGGAAGACCCGGGATGTCCTTGTCCATATACGCTCGAGCGGATTCCTTGTGGCGGGCCATGCACATGCCCGCTGACTTCGGCCGCCAGTTGTACAGTGTTTCCTCAGACACATTGGTAGAGTTGCTTCCGGGTTAAGAGAGCAGTGCATTAAGAAGCAGCGCGGCTTGGCAGGGTCATTTTCGGAGGACATATAGCTCTCGACCTTCGCTTCTCCCGAGTCCGTACGGGAGTTGCAGCGATGGGACAAGACTGTAACTACCAATTGGACATCAAAAGTAAAAGGGGTAAAAAGTATACTTTTTTTATAAACACATTGTCTGTTGGCGAGAAACGTAAGCAATTTCCCCTTATTTGATCGTGCCTGAGATTTGACTGAGCGAGAAAGATATGTGTCTTGTTATAACTGCAGATACAGATAACAGATAGATATTACAGCGCAATGAAAAGTTGAAATAGAAAAACATTTGTGTGTTACTCCTGTTATTCTACTAAACCTTTTACATTAAAGAGCATGAGACTTGGCTGAGGAAGGGGAGACGGAGAGAGCGAGCGGGAGAGAGGGAGAGAGAGAGAGGGAGGTATAGCGAGAGAGAGTAAGAGAGAGAGAGGGAGGTATAGAGAGACAGTGAGAAAGAGAGGGGCTGAATGATAGAGGGGAGAGGGATGTATATATATATATATATATATCTCTCTCTATATATATATATATATATATATATATATATATATATATATATATATATATATATATAGAGAGAGAGAGCACCGATTGCAGGAAAAAGGAGAAAAAGAAAGTGAGAGACAGAACGCGAGGGAGGAAAGGAAGCAAGGGAGGGAGAGAATGGCTGTAAATATGACATAGTGTCCATGGTAGCGATAGCAGCAAGGTCCCTGCAGATATCAGAGTGGAGAAGACAGGGCCCCCTGCAGAGATCAAAATGGAGGAGACAGGGTCCCCTGCAGAGATCAGAAGGGAGGAGACAGGGCCCCCTGCAGAGATCAGAATGGAGGAGGAGACAGGGCCCCCTGCAGAAATCAGAATGGAGGAGACAGGGCCCCTTGCAGAGATCAGAATGGAGGAGACAGGGCCCCTTGCAGAGATCAGAAGGGTTGAGTCTAGGCCCCCTGCAGAGATCAGAAGGGAGGAGACAGGGCCCCCTGCAGAGATCAGAAGGGAGGAGACAGGGTCCCCTGCAGAGATCAGAAGGGAGGAGACAGGGCCCCCAGAAGGGAGGAGACAGACCCATTGATCTGCCGGGTCCCCTGCTCAGAATAAAGGGAGACAGCCTTAACCAGATCCATAGTAAATAGATTAATAAACTCATCGTCAATCCAGCCATGAAAATCATTCTGCTCTCAGATTAGATTAGCCTTCGTTTAATGCAACACCCCCCCCCCCCCCCTAGTAAAGCTGGGCAGGAAGTCAAGAAGAAAATGGTGCGATTTACTGGCCTATAGGAGCTGAGTAAGCAGGGGAATACATAAGCTTGAACATTAGCCAGACAAACTTTGGCCCCATTGCATTGACTGGGATAGTAGTTAATGTCAAGAAACCAGGGCCAAACTTCTGGAGAGAGCCTGGAATGTGTGTGTGTGTGGCTACTGCATGTGCCTGAGGCCTTTCAATACAGTATCTCTAACCACAGCCATCTGGCCTCAGAGAGAGAGAGAGAGTCAGAGAGAGAGTCAGAGCGAGTCAGGGTAAAGTGTGTGTTGATTAGCTCTGAAAGGAGACCCTATGGCCACAGCAATAACAACCCACTCCATTCCTAACATTAAAGGGAGAGTTCACACCCAAAATGAGTCCACAATCCACACCATCTGTTTCATATAGGACATGTAGAAAACAAGAGGAGAGAGAGATGGATGGAGAGAACGAGAGAGGGAGAGAACGAGAGAGGGAGAGAGGGAGAGAGGGAGAGAGGGAGAGAGGGAGAGAGGGAGTTTGAGTTTTTATAAAACCTTTATTTTCTACTCAATTGTTAACATAAATAATGACACACTGCCTTTTCAGAAATGAAACAATGAATGTAATTCCTACACAAAATAAATAAAAATAAAAATACAAAAGAACATATACATTCAACTTATTTCCTCAACAAAAAATAATTTCCCCTCCTCTACAAAACAAAGCGCTCCTTCATATGCCCACTTCTCCTCAAACAATGGGAGATCTTTTACAGCTGAGAAAAACTCAAAATCCACTTTTATTCTTGCTTTCACTAATCCTTTAAAAACACATCTTATATCCTTCTCATATCCCGTGTCTATTTTATGTTTCCTACTCAAAAAAATTGACATCTTAGCTTGTCCCAAAATAAAATTTAACATTTGACATTTTCTTTTCTGTTGCTTACTATATTGAAACCCCAAAATAAAAACATTGTTATTAAAAATCTCACCTACAGCTCTAAACAATGATTCCAGTATTTCCAATAAAGGTTTTATCCTCTCACACTCCATAAAACAGTGAAAAATGGTTTCTCTTATATTACAAAAAGGACATCCATCTCTAACATCTGAATTAATGACAGATACAAAAGCATTAACTGCAATAATGCCATGTAACACCCTCCATTGCATATCACCAGTACCCTTTTGTAACGGTGGTTTGTACAGTGCTCTCCATGCTGGCTTTACCTTGTCATCAATTCCCAATTTTACCCTCCATGGAGTGTCTTTTCTATTTTTCAATTTCTCTTTGTTTAACACCTTAACACACCCCCTATACAAATCCTTCCCATTCACCTCATCCAAACCCACCTCCTCCAACCCTCTCAAATCCAACAATATACCCTTTCTCTCTGACTCTGTGATATTTGGTGTAATCCCTAATCTTGGAAATGAGACGTCTTCATCTTGTTCCTTCTTCTTGTGGCTATTAAGCATTCCCCATTCTTCCGCTGACAGAGCTTTCCTGCAGCTTCCCAGCATTTGTCCAACAATCCTTTCCGACCTCACCCCCAAATGTTCAGCCAACCGTCTTCCATCCATTAAGTCGGGCCCAGCCATTGCCATTAACTGTCTTAAGGTGATTATTTTTCCCTTCACCAGAATCTTGGAGAAATGTGGAACAGCTGCAGTTGTACAATCCAGTCTTGCCCCACACACCAGAGGTTCCTCCAACAGCCAATGCACTGACTCCGCTGAAGTTCGTCTGGACACCTTCATTATGCTCCACACTCTGAGAAGGCCTCTGTAAAACGGAGGTACTCCCTCCCTAGAAATCTGGCTACTATCAACCAGAAATAAAGCCTTCTTTAAACCTAAACCTCCAACCCTCTGTAACACAAGGCCTGCTACCCCCCTCCACACCACATTTTCCTGTCCATAAAGCAACCTTTGAATAAACTGAAAACGGAAAGCAGCAGCCCTACTAGCAAGATGTACCAGACCTTGTCCCCCCTCCTCTTTTGACAAATACAAAACACTTTGTGGAACCCAGTGATATTTATCCCAAAAAAAATCTACCATAATTGCCTGTATCTTAGCCAGAAGACCAGAAGGTGGTTCTAAAACTGCCAACCGATGCCATAATGCAGAGGCAATCACATTGTTAACTATAATAGTTCTCCCCCTATATGACATTCGAGATAACAACCAACGCCATCTCCTCATCCTCCCTTCCACCATTTCAACCACCCCAATCCAATTTCTTTCCATAATCCCCTCATCTCCTAAGTACACTCCAAGATACTTAAACCCTCCCTTACACCATTCCAATCCCCCTGGCAAAGCCATGATCCCTCCAGACCATTCTCCAATCTGTAATGCACAACTCTTTTCCCAATTTACTTTTGCCGAGGATATTCCCCTAAACCGATCAACCATTAGACTCAAACTATCCACCTCCGCTTGATTTTTCACTAAAACAACTACATCATCAGCATAGGCTGAAAGACGAATAGGAGGAATATCCTTGGAAAGGTACACCCCTTCAATGCGACTTCTAATGCTATTTAGTAGTGGCTCTATAGCAATGGCATACAGCATCCCTGATAAAGAACATCCCTGCCTAATACCTCTACACACTTTAAAAGGAGCACTCAAACCACCGTTAACTTTCAATACACTTTCAATGTCACCATATATCACCTTTATCATGTCAATAAAACCAGAGCTGAACCCAAACGCCTCAAGCGTATGCCATAAATATTGATGTTCAACTCGGTCAAATGCCTTTTCCTGATCAATTGAAATTAGACCTGCATCCACCCCAATAGCCTTAGAGATGTCCAAAAAGTCACGAATCAGAGAAATGTTATCCCCTATCTGCCTGCCAGGAACACAGTAGGACTGGTCCGTATGTATGATTTGCCCCATCACCTCCCTCAGCCTGTTGGACAAAGCCTTGGACAGGATCTTATAATCAGTGCACAATAAAGCCACCGGCCTCCAGTTTTTCACCTCCCTAGGGTCTCCCTTTTTGGGCAGTAGGGTGAGGACAGCCCTTCTGCAGCTTAATGGTAGTAACCCTCCGGTTAAACTATCATTAACCACTGCCAGCCAATCTTCTCCCAACATAGTCCAAAAAGACTTAAAAAAGTCAACGGGAAGCCCATCAAAGCCTGGTGCCCTTCCATTTTCCATGCCTTTTAATGCAGAGTATAACTCCTGCAAAGACAATGGTTGCTCAAGCTCAACCTGAGCTTCTGCATCCACCTTTGGGAGCCCATCAAGGAACTTCTGTGTCACTGTTTTATCCTCTTTGTACTCACACTTGTAGAGCTCAGCATAGAACTCTACTGCCCTCTTTCTAATTTCACTAGGGCTAGTGAGCTCTTGTCCAACAGCTGATTTGAGACAATGAATAATTTTTCTTTGTCCATTCTTTTTCTCTAAACCAAAGAAAAATTTGGATGAGGCATCCATTTCAGATATTCCCTGAAACTTACTTCTCACCAATGCCCCCTGTGCTCTGATACCCAGCAGATCTGCCAATTCAACTTTTTTTTTCTTGAGTGCCTGCGTATGGCCCCAATCTCCTGTGGTCTCAACCAACGTCATGAGTTCCACTATTTCAAACTCTAGGGCTTTCATTGATCTGATGATATCCTTGGTGACATTCCTCGTGTATTGATTACAAAATTGTTGAATCTGGATTTTCCCTATATCCCACCACTGTTGAATGGATATAAAACTGTCCTTTTGAGACCTCCACCTCTCCCAGAAAAAACAAAAACATTTCCTGAAGTGAGCATCACTCAATAAAGTTATATTAAAATGCCAGTATGCGCTTTTGGGTTTTACATTATTAATGAACACCACCTCTGTTATTAAACAATGATCAGAAAATCCCACTGGGGTTATCACACTTGATTTACAGACCTGAGATTGATGCTCAAAACAATAAAACCTATCTAACCTTGCCATAGAGATGATGTTCTCTCTCACATGCGCCCAGGTGTACTGCCTTGTGCCTCCATTTTGTCTCCGCCAAATATCACACAATTCATGCGTTACAATGAGGCGTTTTAAAAAGGTCCTTGAGGCTATATGAGGTTCTTGATGATTTCTATCTAAATCACTGACTGTGCAGTTAAAATCCCCAGCAATAAATAAATAATCTTCATTGTTACATTTCTCAATGGTATTTGATAATGTCTCTAAAAAACATACCCTCTCAACTGCCACCACTGGGGCATAGACATTTATCAGACACATAGTGATGTTTTCATACCTTGCTCTAACTTTTAATAACCTCCCCTCAACTACCTCTTCAACCTCATAAGACAAAGGCAAAAACCCCCTTGAGAACAATATAGCCACACCCCCACTTTTAGAATTTTTATGACTACACACCACTGTCCCCCCCCACTCCTTTTTCCACATAACTTCATTTTCCAAATTACTATGTGTTTCTTGTAGAAAATTTATGTCACTTCCCTTTCCCCTAATTAACTCATACACTATCGCTCTTTTTTTAACATCTCTTCCACCATTTATGTTTAAAGAAGAAATCTTAAAACTGCTCATGAATGAAAAAAATATACAGAGGAAAATACAGATATCCCATCTCTTTACAGGGTTAAAACTGCAACTAAACCCTTTCATTTTCTTTAGAATTTACATCACTTATCACTCTCGTGACCACCTTCTTAAGTCTAGCAATTTCAGGGCTTGTCAAACCTTCCCCTGTTATTTTTGACATCAAAAACTTTGCTGATTCAATAAACAATTCACTTTCAGGGAAAAAATCAGTTATATTGTAATCCTGCATATATTTCTTCCCTTTTGTCAACTTCAGAAATTGGCGTACCTTCTTAATTCCATACCTTCCTTCCTCCCCAATTATCTCACTATTTTGTTGCGACGCGTCAGATGACTCACTCCCGCTCTCCTCCCCAGAGGAAAACTCCCCTAAATCTTCAACCTTTTCATCTTCAACTAATTTATCAATCTCTACCTTCCTCTTAGAATTAGACCCTTCACCCCCCCCTACATTCTTTCTCTTACTTCTCGGTACTTTGAAAACAGCTTCTTCCTTTCCTGTTATTTCAATTTCCTCTTTATCTCCAATTTCACTTTCCAACACCACCTCAGCAACGGCAGTCGCAATCTCACAGACTGCTTCCCCTCCCTCCTTGTTCTGATCCACCACAATTGTCCCCGTATCCACACTGCCTTCCTCTCCCCCTTTTCCAACCACATCTGCCCACCTTCTTCCTTCCCCCGTACTTTTAGCAGTTTCATCTCTTTGCGTAAATGCATTATCTGTACCATCACTATAACTACTACCGGGCTCTGCGCGCTCCTTCTCAGGACAACTACGCACCAAATGCCCCTCTCTTCCACACCCAAAACATTTCATTGATTCAGTAGAAGCGTAAAACACATAATCAAATCCATCAATCTTAAAACTAAACGCTAAATTCAGTTCATCAACGTCCTTTTTTAAGATCATATACACTTGCCTCCTATGAGACACGACATGTTTCAGCAACGGAGATTTGCATCCAAAAAGAACTTTCTTTATTGTAGACACAATTTGACCATGACGCGATAATTCTCTCTCCAACACTTCATCTCTAACAAATGGTGGTACGTTAGACAATATAACCTTCTTAGCCGGATTCATAAGTGGAAATACCTTCGTCTGTGTCTCCCTCAAAACAACACCGTTCTCCACCATCGTATTCACTTTTCCAATAGAATCTAAGAATATCACTACTGCGCTATTCATCCTTGAGGCTGATTTAATGCTATCATACCCAATCATACTACCTACCGCTAAAACACATTCTTCCACTGAACATCCAACCTCTGCCAAAATCTTAATTCCATTGCGCCGACTAAGTTTTTCATACTCCAAATTCTCACGAGCGGACATTTTAACCAGCCTCAACCAGCTGGTTGTGCCCTCGCGAAAACAAACAACCTCAAACTATCCCACCACCCCTCTACTTGTTAATTAATAAGTAGAACAATTATCTTTAAACCAACTAATCAATATATATATATTTACATACCAAAACCCAATAGAATGAAAAGAAATCCAGTCGCTCTCACAAACACTCCTGCTTGACGACTCACTTCCCAGCATGCACTCCGAAGAGAGAGAGAGAGAGAGAGAGAGAGAGAGAGAGAGAGAGAGAGAGAGAGAGAGAGAGAGAGAGAGAGAGAGAGAGAGAGAGAGAGAGAGAGAGAGATATAACTATTTGCACTTAATATGACATTTGAAATATCTTTATTCTTTTGGAACTTTTGTGAGTGTAATATTTACTATTCATTTGTATTGTTTATTTCACTTTTGTTTATTATCTACTACACTTGCTTTGGCAATGTTAACATATGTTTCCCATGCCAATAAAGCCCTTAAATTGAAATTGAATTGAGAGAGAGTTGGATTGATGGAGAGAGAGAGAGAGAGAGAGAGAGATAACACAACATTTGAAATGTCTCTATTCTTTTCGAGTGTAATGAGTGTAATGTTTACTGTTCATTTGTTAATGTTTATTTCATTTGGTAAATTATATAATTCACTTGCTTTGGCAATGTTAACATATATTTCCTAATGCCAATAAAGCCCTTAAAACCTTTTCTGAATAGGGGGTGCTGTTTGCACTTTGTAAAAATTTCGTTCCCAAATTAAACTGCCTCGTACTCAATTCTTGCTCGCACAATATGCATATTATTATTACTATTGGATAGAAAAGAATCTCTAGTTTCTAAAACCGTTTGAATTATATCTGTGAGTAAAACAGAACTCGAGTTGGAGCAATCTTCCTGTCAGCAAGTGAGAAATCTGAAATCAGCCAGGCTGTTCTGAGGCCAGTTTATTAATTTGCATGTCTTCTATTGGTTGAGATGCACTGCATACGCCTTCCCCTGGATGTCAGCAAATAGTGAGAATTGAAATGGAGTTGCTAGGCAGGTCTGAGGCCTTATAAATGGACTGGGAACGTGGGGTTCAGTCTTTCCTTCATTCGCCATGACGCAAGACAGACCTCAGGATGGCGTTCTAGAAAGCTCCCGTTATAGCCCTTAGATATATCCGGCTCTGATTTTATTCGAAATAGGTGTTAACTTCTTGAGAATACAGGGGGTGCTGTTTTTGCATTAGCATAATTTCCTCTACAGATTAAACTGCCTCTTATTCAATTATTGCTCTTACTATATGCATATAATTAATACCATTGGATAGAAAACAATCTATAGTTTCTAAAACCGTTTCAATTTTGTCTCTGAGTGAAACAGAAGTCATTTGACAGCACTTTCCCTGACCAAGAAGAAGAATGCAAGATGTGTATGCTCGCTTCAACGCTCTGCCTATATATGGTCACGCCACCTATGACCCGAAACACACTTCATTTGTCTTCCTCTGGGTGTCAAGAGGACGTCAGAGGGGAAATTTTTTGTTTATCTTGTACTGACGTGAAATAAGACCTATTTCTTTGGCGTGACCGACAACTTCCGGTTCTCTGAATCGCGCGATTTTGAGGTGCGATTGTCTACTGTTATGCTGCCGTTACGGATGAAAACTATCTCCGTCTCGAAGTTTGTTTGATACATGTGACCATATCATCTTAATGTATGTTTTTTCAATATAGTTTAATCAGATTATTTGAATTTTTTCGGGAGTTTTGCCGTGTTCGGTTCTGTGAGTTTTTTTACTTTGGACAGAACCGTGCCAGTCGACCAGTACCTATGCTAAATGAAGAGGGAAAGTTGCCATTATGAATGGATTGAACGACTCATCAGGACTAAGGACACCTTGATCAACATTCTGATGAAAGATCAGCAATAGTAAGACCCAATTTACGATGTTATTTCATATATCTGTCGTGCATGTGAACTGGTCGGGGGCGCCCAGCTGGTTCTGGCTGGCGTGGCTATGCTAATTTAGCGCTACATTTTGTTTTCGCTATAAAACATTTAATAAATCTGAAATATTGTTTGGATTCACCAGATGTTGGGCTTTCAATATCTGTACGCTGTGTATTTTTTCTGAAATGTTTTAAGACAAGTAATTAGTTATATGACGTTGGTCTCTGTAATTGTTCTGGCTGCGTCGGCACTATTTCAGATTGCAGCTGCAATGTAGAACTGTGATTTATACCTGAAAAATGCAAATAAAAAAATAAAAAACTATGCTATACCATAAATATGTTATCAGACTGTCATCTTATGAAGTTGTTTCTTGGTTAGTGGCTATATATATTTTTATTTAGTCGAATTAGTGATAGCTACTGACGCAGGAAAAAACTGTTGGAGTAAAAAAATTGTGTCTTTTGCTAACGTGTTTAGCTAATAGATTTACATATTGTGTCTTCCCTGTAAAACATTATAAAAATCTGAAATGGTGGCTTTATTCACAGGATCTGTATCTTTCATTAGGTGTCTTGGACTTGTGATTTAATGATATTTAGATGCTACTATTTAATTGTGACGCTATGCTAGCGATGCTAATCAGTGTGGGGGGGTGGGGGGTGGGGGGTGCTCCCGGACCCGGGGTAGGTGCTCGGTAGAGGTTAAGCTGCATCCCTGTCTCACCGCACCCCCTCAAAAGAAATGTTTGTGTTTATTGTAACCACTCACTTGTTATTTGTGTACATGGATTTTATAATGTGGTATGTTTTCCCCACAACACCCCTTTCAATCAATTTTTATAGAAGATCCTCATTCCAAATTGAGTCAAGAACTTTTTTGAAATCAACAAAGCATGAGAAGATTTGGCCTTTGTTTTGGTTTCTCAATTTGACATTTGCTCAGTACATTGGTGCTCAGGAAATGTACGAGTCTGCTGGAAATGATAACACAGAGGATTTTCCCAAGGTTGCTGTTGACGCATATCCCAAGGTAGTTATTGGGGTCAAATTTGTCTCAACTTTTGTGGATTGGGGTGATCAGTCCTTGGTTCCAAATATTGGGGACAATGCCAGAGCTAAGGAAATTGTTAAAGAATGTAAGTACAGCCAATTGGAATTTGTGGTCTGTATATTTTATAATTTCATTAAGGACACCATCAACACCACAGGCCTTTTTGGGTTGGAGGGTTTGTATTTTGTCCTGTAGTTCCTTCAATGTAATTGGAGAATCCAATGGGTTCTGCTTGACTTTTGATTTGATAGGGAAGCTGAGAGGTCAAAAATACTGTTTAGATTTTCTACTGACAAGTTTACACCTTTACTTTTACAGTTGAAAGATTTGTCCAGGAAGTTGTCTAAAAGGGATTGAATTTGTTTTTGCCTAATTGTTTTTTGGTAGGTTTCTACACAACATTCCTTCCATTCATCGCATGTCTTATTATTATTCAGTTCCTTTGGATTTGATGGCTCATGATTGAGTATTGCTCTGTTCAAGTAGACTGTGATTTTGCTGTGGTCTGATAGGGGTGTCAGTGGGCTGACTGTGAATGCTCTGAGAGACTCTGGGTTGAGGTCAGTGATAAAGTAGTTTATAGTACTACTGCCAAGAGATGAGCTATAGGTGTACCTACCGTAGTAGTCCCCTTGAAGCCTTCCATTGACTATGTACATTCCCAGCGTGCGACAGAGCTGCTGGAGTTGTGACCTGTTTTTGTCGGTTATGTTGTCATAGTTGTGCCTAGGGAGGCATATGGGGAAGGGAATGATGTCCCCTCCAGGTAGGTTTTGGCATTTAGGCCGCCACAGACTAGTACATGTCCCAGGGCCCCCCTCCAGGATGGAGAAGCTGTCTTCATTAAAGTATGGGGATTCTAGTTGGGGGATATACGTAGCACACAGGAGGACATTTTTCTCTGTTAAGATAACTTCCTTCTGAATTTCTAGCCAAACGTAAAATGTTCCTGTTTTTATCAATTTAATAGAGTGAGTTAGGTCTGCTCTACACAAAATTAGCATGCCCCCTGAGACCCTTCCCTGTTTCACACCTGGTAGTTTGGTGGATGGGACTACCGGCTCTCTGTAACCTAGAGGGCAACCAGTGGGTCCGTCTCCTCTATACCACCCACCTGGTAGTGTGGTGGATGGGACTACCAGCTCTCTGTAACCTAGAGGGAAACCAGTGGGTCCATCTCCTCTATAACATGTTCCTTGTAGAATGACAATGTCTATATTTCGGATTTCTTTTATGAAGTCCAGGTTCCTGATCTTTAGGCCAAAGGCAGATGACCTCAGACCTTGTATATTCCAGGATGAGATAGTGAAGTCTTTGTGTTCCATAAAGTGTCCAATGTTGTTAGTCGTGTGTTTTGGCCTCAGGCTAGTAAGTGTGAGCAGAGCCTGCTGAGTATCTTGTACATGCCATTGGCCTGGGATAATGTAAGAGTGGGGGTTAGGCCTGTTTGCCTGCTCACAGCCTGGGCGTATGTGTGACTTCCATGTTGAGGTCCCGCCGGTCTGGGAGAGTGTCTCGCTGTTCTGGGCACTGTGTCTATTGATCTGTTGCTCCTGTGTGAAGTGTTGCGGCTGAGTTTGAGGGCGTTGTACTGTAGGGTCCGGGCGTAGGAGGGCACTGCTGCCTTTTAGAGGTGGACCTGGTCATAAAGGCTATTCAAATCCAGGGTGGAGTGGTGGGCCAGATAAATCAAATCAAATCAAATGTATTTATATAGCCCTTCTTACATCAGCTGATATCTCAACATTTGGTTTTGAGGCTCGGTGAAGGGAAATACTTTTACCCGCTGTATGGTAGCAGGGTGGAAGTCTTTTCGGGGTAGCAAGGTGGAGATAACCACTTGTGTGTTGGGGAAAGTAGAAGAAGCTTTTTCAATCACTCCTTTGACTGCTGTGGCCACCCATTCCTGCTGTGCTCTCAGGTTGTTTGTGCCTGTGTGTATTATTATGTGGCTGGGTGACCCTAGTTGGTCCTCAGACAGAAGGTGTAGGGCACGCTGGGTGTATTATTATGTGGCTGGGTGACCCTAGTTGGTCCTCAGACAGAAGGTCTAGGGGGCGCTGGGTGTATTATTATGTGGCTGGGTGACATTACTTGGTCGTCAGACAGAAGGTCTAGGGGAAACTGGGTGTATTATTATGTGGCTGGGTGACCCTAGTTGGTCCTCAGATAGAAGGTCTAGAGGGCGCTGGGTGACCCTAGTTGGTCCTCAGACAGAAGGTCTAGGGGGCGCTGGGTGTATTATTATGTGGCTGGGTGACCCTAGTTGGTCCTCAGACAGAAGGTCTAGGGGAAACTGGGTGTTTGTACACCAGACTTTAGACACTGTTTGAGAAAAAGTTTATTTTCTTGTATATATTTCCCATTTGAGTCCATATGGAGTGCAATCTGTGGCTTGTGTATGTCCTCAGTGGGTGTGGGGGGGTGGGGGAGGGGGGGGGGTTGTCAGGAGGGCTATCAGGGTGGCTGACAGGGGGGGTGCTGAGAGGTGGTGGGATCCCCTGGGCTTGGGGTTCTTCATTTGTCTGTTCTGCTGTGATGTCGATGTGGTCAGGGTCTGGGTTGGACTGTTCTGCTGTGGTGTCAAGACTTGTCGGGAGCTGAGGTGGGCTGTTCTGCTGGCTTCTCTGCGGGGGTGGCCACCTCTCTAATGAGTTGTTCTCTGTGACATGCCATCCCCCTCACCCTCTCCCCCAGCAGTCTGATCCTCTCCTCCATCCCCCTCACCCTCTCCTCCAGCAGTCTGATCCTCTCCTCCATCCCCCTCACCCTCTCCCCCAGCAGTCTGATCCTCTCCTCTAGTGCTCTGTTCTGCTTCTGCTCTTTCTCCTGTTGATGTTGTCTCACTACAGTCCAGAGTACAGATATGTCTCTCTCCACCTCCTGCTCTTTCTCCTGTTGATGTTGTCTCACCACAGTCCAGAGTGCAGATATGTCTCTCTCCGGGTCTGGTTGAGGCGGTGTTGTTGAGCTGGAGGATTTTTTTTGTGCTGACGAGTGTGTTCACCTCTTGTTCCAGCTCCACCTGCCTTACCTCCAGCTGGGTAGATGTATCCTTCATTTCATTGAGGGGGTGGTACTCTGTGCTGGGAGGTTGACTTTCTGCTTGGGGTTCCTCATCAATCAATTTCAATTTTATTTTATATAGCCCTTCGTACATCAGATAATATCTCGAAGTGCTGTACAGAAACCCAGCCTAAAACCCCAAACAGCTAGAATGCAGGTGTAGAAGCACTGTGGGGTTGTATAATGAAGAGGTCTGGTCAACCCACTCGGGGTGGGTGTCTTTCTCAGGAGAGAGCTTCTCCTGCTGGGCTAAATCTTTGATAATGTGAAAGTCCAGCTGAAATTGTTTGGGGTTGCCCTGTACCATTACTGTTCGAGATTTGTATACGTTCACATTTCCTGACTCAGAGTCCTCGTTGTCTAGTATCCTGAGTTTCCACCCATCGGTAACACCCCCCCCCCCCCCTCTTAATAAAGGGGTAGTGTGTTAATATAGCACTGTGTTATGCCAGGGGATGGTCTGTGTGGAATTTATTTTATTTAACCTTTATTTAACTAGGCAAGTCAGTTAAGAACAAATTCTTATTTTACAATGACGGCCCAGGAACAGTGGGTTAACTGCCTTGTTCAGGGGCAAAACCACAGACCTTCACCTCGTCAGCTCGGGGATTCGATCAAGCAACCTTTCGGAAGATGAAGTTGCTTATGTTCCCATTTTTATAACAGTCAGCAAAAAGTGTCTCTTGATTTTCCATAAGGAGCTTAATTTTGTACTCTTTTCATGTCTTAACATGTTTTACATAGAGAGGGTCCTGTATTTTAATGACCTCTGAACAGCGGGAGGCGGCTTCAAAGCCCTCTGCATTTGGTTGAGGTAGACTGTGTGACTCTCCTGCCATTGTTCGGCTCAAGGGCTTCGACACCTCTCACGTCAGTGCTAATTGAAGCCGCTCTGTGTGTATCCAAAGGTGGTCAATGAAATTAGCACTGTGATGTCCCGGGTAGAACAAGAGAAGCCAGAACCCCATATAAAGAATGGCCAAGTTAATTGAAATGCTTCATTATGTGGGCTTCTGAGTAGTGCAGCGGTCTAAGGCACTACATCTCAGTGCTAGAGGCGTCACTGCAGACACCCTGGTTCGAATCCAGGCTGTATCACAACCGGCCAGGATTGGGAGTCCCTCAGGGCGGCGCACAATTGGCCCAGCGTCGTCCGGTGTGGGCCGTCATTGCAAATAAGAATTTGTTCTTACCCAGTAACAAAGTACCCAGACACTAAGGAATCGGTCTGAAGTTATTCTCATATTATTATTGACTTTGTTGTAAAGTTTCAGGTAAAAAAGTTTTATTTCCAACAACCTGCACTCTTCCATATTCTCTCCTTCTCACCTCCCTCTCTCTTTTCTCTCTCTCCTTCTCCCTTCTTCTTTCCTCCTTCTAAAATCATTTTTTTTCAGAGGGCATAGCAGGTTGCTTAGAAACCTTCTCAACATCTGGTTGGGGCTGATTATTCCAGACCAAAGCAGCAGAGCTGGAGCTTTACAAGGAGGGCAGCCTCCCTCGTCTGTGTGGAGCCCAGATAGTGGCTCAAAAACATTCCTCTCTCTGTCTTAATTGACTGTCAGACTGAAGCCATTATGAGGAAAAAAGAGTCATATTTCCCATGCTTCACATTACAATGTGTGACTGGCTAATGGATGAAGGACTCAAGACTTCTGTTACGCTCACACCAGCAGGGGGATTGTTTCTGGATAATTGGTGTGGATTTATGGCTGTGTGAATGTGAGTGTGACTGTCTGTATGTGTATGTGGCTGTGTGTGTATGTGTGTACGTGGCTGTGTGGGTGTGTAGCTGTGTGTGCTTGTTTGTACATGTGTATGAATGTACGAGTGTGTCCCGTACCTTTCCTCTCTGTTCTGCCCCACACACACTCGTCCTGCGTGGCGCGGGGTGGGGTTGCTGCAGGACCTCTGTCGGACCTGGAAGCCAATGCCACAGCTGGTGCTACAGGGGATCCACAGACTCCAGGGGCTCCACACACCATTCCTATGGAGTCATCCCCAGAACACAAGGTTACACACACACAGAGTGAGAGGTGTAGTTAACGATAGAACGCTTGCTATTCAGTTAATGTTTCTACTATCCAATAAAATATACACTGCATTTCATGTATTATCCTAAACATGAACTGAATGCTTTCAGTGTCTGTGTGAGCAAAGGGCAGATGGAATGACTGACATATACCAATGGAAAGAAAGACAGACAGACAGACAGACAGACAGACAGACAGACAGACAGACAGACAGACAGAGACAGACAGACAGAGACAGACAGACAGACAGACACAGACAGAGACAGACAGAGACAGACAGAGACAGACAGACAGACAGACAGACAGACAGACAGACAGACAGACAGACAGACAGACAGACAGACAGACAGACTATATACCTGGAGCAGTTGGCGACCTCAACGCTGAGTCCGTGACAGGACTGACCCCCACACTGGGGTTTGGGATTATCACAAGGCCTGGTTCTACACAGACAGGAACCAGCACTGCCCCCATCAGTATGGCTACAGGCCCCCCAGCCTGTCCATGGCCCAAACCCTCCATCCAACGTCACGTTACGCACCTGGGGAGATCACAGGGAGGAGGGAGAAAATACTTCAAACTAGGGTGGAGGTCAACAGAAAAGAAAGAAGGACATAGGGACAGAATGAAGGAGAGAGATGTAAATCTAATGCACCATGGGTAAAACACAGGGAAGGAGTTGGAATAGAGGGAGAAGGTTGGGGAGGATGGCGGGAAGAGTTAGGGAGAGACATAATTATGCATCATCAGGAAAGATGACTAAAACTGATATTCATGTATATTCATTAGAGATATAGAGAGAGATATGGATATATATATATATGAGAGAGAGAGAGAGAGAGAGAGAGAGAGAGAGAGAGAGAGAGAGAGAGAGAGAGAGAGAGAGAGAGAGAGAGAGAGGGAGAGAGACGGAGAGAATTGAGAGAAAGAGAGACCAGAGAGTGGAAGAGAGAGAGTGAGGGGAGGGAGACAGATAAAGAAGCGTGTAATTTCTGCTAATGAGATGAAAGGCTGGAATAGATGGTCATGTGATGAAAGGCTAGAATAGTCGCTAATGAGATGAACAGCTAGAATAGATGGATGGACAAAATAATTATATTTTGCTGCTGAGGCGAGGACTAGATAAAGCAATCGTTTGTGGTGGGAAGAAACGTGTTTTGTATATCATATACTCTAGGAAACGTCACAGCAAGAATAATGTATTAGTTCACGGTTTCAGTGGAATTGCATCAGCAGACTTCTCTGTCTTCTCTATCGTTTCTCAATAGGTAATTGTTTCATTCTTGGGTTTGAAATCAATATGATGTATAGTGGGAAGGAATGGGATGCCTTCATTCTGTTTCAGGTTGAGTTTGAAATGTTAAAAACACAAGGTGAATGGGATGCCTTCATTCTGTTTCAGGTTGAGTTTGAAATGTTAAAAACACAAGGTGAATGGGATGCCTTCATTCTGTTTCAGGTTGAGTTTGAAATGTTAAAAACACAAGGTGAATGGGATGCCTTCATTCTGTTTCAGGTTCAGTTTGAAATGTTAAAAACACAAGGTGAATGGGATGCCTTCATTCTGATTCAGGTTCATTTTGAAATGTTAAAAACACAAGGTGAATGGGATGCCTTCATTCTGTTTCAGGTTCATTTTGAAATGTTAAAAACACAAGGTGAATGGGATGCCTTCATTCTGTTTCAGGTTGAGTTTGAAATGTTAAAAACACAAGGTGAATGGGATGCCTTCATTCTGTTTCAGGTTCAGTTTGAAATGTTAAAAACACAAGGTGAATGGGATGCTTCCATTCTGTTTCAGGTTCAGTTTGAAATGGTAAAAACATAAAGTGAATAGGATGCTTCCATTCTGTTTCAGGTTCAGTTTCATTGCCTAAAAAGGACATTCGGTGAACATGGTGACTAAGATTAAATGTTTTACTTTAGTTCAAACCTGAACAAAAACAAACGTTTAAAATCTTTAACAAAAACTCAGTTCTTCCCTATTGTTTATTTCAACAGCACCAGATGGTATATAGATTGGTCAAGCTGTCTCCTGTCTACCCACTCACTGAGGTACACATTACACCTAGGAACAGGTCCCTATCCAAACCTTACCCGCAAAACATGTCAAATATAAACTTAGTTAAAATCACAAAAGCCTATTATAGTAATGTGAATACATATACAGTACCTGCAGTAACATCACAAAAGCACCATTGACTTCGTAGTCATTTTTATCCCCAATATTCCTGTATTTTCTCTTTTAACAGTTACACCGATACTTCAGGATTTTAGCAATGAGGCCCTTTATCTACGTCCCCAGAGTCCGATTAATTTGTGGATACCATGTTTATGTGTCTGCGTGCAGTTTGAAGGAAGTTGCTAACTAGCACTTGCGCAATGACTGGACGATTATTGGTATTTGCTAGCATGCTAATAGATACCCATACACTTCCAGTCATTGCGCTAACGCTAGTTAGCATTGGCTCACAAAACTACCTCTAACTTCCTTCATACTGGACACAGAGACAAAAAAAATGGTATCCACAAGTTCATCTGACTCTATTGAAGTGGGGAAGCAGGACTGCCAGTCGTCAGTATGTCTATGGAAGTCCTACAACAATAACCAAATGACTCACAGTTTGTCTGGGTAACACGGGAATCCATTGTTCCGCTGGCAAACAGGAAGTTATTGTAAAATATAATTTGTTCTCATTCTCAATGATTTACCTGACTAAATAAAGGTTACATAAGCAAATGGTATGTTCCCCACGTGTCTTCGGCAGTCATCAAAAGGAAAGAAGCAGGGCCAGAGATCAGGACACCTGTAATAGGGTCTGTGTTTACACTGTCTTTTAGCTGACTATGATGTCATCAGACGGAGACAGCCAGTGCTCTCTGACCAGTAGAGTGTACCATTTAGGTCTGACGATGAACTTCAAAGAGACTGTATGAGTAATGGTTTGGTGTGTTTGTGCATGTGAGTGAGTGTGTGTGTGAGTGAGTGAATGTGTGTGTTTGTGTGTGTGTGTGAGTGTGAGTGTGAGTGTGAGTGTGAGTGTGAGTGTGAGTGTGAGTGTGTGTGTGTGTGTGTGTGTGTGTGTGTGTGTGTGTGTGTGTGTGTGTGTGTGTGTGTGTGTGTGTGTGTGTGTGTGTGTGTGTGTGTGTGTGTGTGTAAGTGAGTGAGTGAGTGAGTGAGTGAGTGAGTGAGTGAGTGAGTGAGTGTGTGTGTGAGTGTGTGTGTGTTTGCCAACAGATACTGTTGAACATGGAACCACATACAAGACCAGGGCAGCACTCAATACTGCTCATGGTCACTGCCTCAGAATGGATGTCTGTCAGGCACACGACAATTACCCTTTCATTTAGCGGTGTCGCAGTGAAATCAATCCCCCCAGTTGGGAGGTGGAAGAATGAACGGGCGGACTGCTGAGAATGAGGTAATGATCACGAAGACAGTGGAGATTGATTGAGTAAGCACCCCTATTCATTTCAACAGGAATTGCTGGGGAGAAAATGCATTTCCCAGAGGGTGTGTGTGTGTGTGTGTGTGTGTGTGTGTGTGTGTGTGTGTGTGTGTGTGTGTGTGTGTGTGTGTGTGTGTGTGTGTGTGTGTGTGTGTGTGTGTGTGTGTGTGTGTGTGTTTGGTATAGTGCATTCTGGGTACTCACAGGGCATTTAGTGATGCTCTGTTCCCATTGGCTCATGCTGACGCTCTCCTCCAGGGTGGTACACTTCCTTAACACCAGGTCCCAGCCACAGTAGGGGTCCCTCGCCCCCACACACCCCCTGACAGAGTGGAGAGAATAGTGATTGATTGATTGATTAATATATTAAATAATGAGAGAGAAGGAGTGAGAAGGAGAGAGAAGGAGACAGAAGGAGAGAGGAGAGAGACAGAAGGAGAGAGGAGGAGAGAGGAGATAATGAGACAGAAGGAGAGAGGAGGAGAGACGAGGAGAGAGGAGGAAACAGAAGGAGAGAGGAGGAGAGAGGAGAGAATGAGACAGAAGGAGAGAGAAGGAGAGAAAAGGAGAGAGGAGAGAAACAGAAGGAGAGAGGAGGAGAGACGAGGAGAGAGGAGGAAACAGAAGGAGAGAGGAGGAGAGAGGAGAGAATGAGACAGAAGGAGAGAGGAGAGAGACAGAAGGAGAGAGAAGGAGAGAGAAAGAGACAGAAGGAGAGAGGAGGAGAGAGAAGGGGAGAGAAGGAGAGAGGAGACAGAAGGAGAGAGGAGGAGACAGAAGGAGAGAGGAGGAGAGAGAAAGAGACAGAAGGAGAAAGAAGGAGAGAGAAGGAGAGAGAAGGAGAGAGGATAAAGAAGGAGAGAGGAGGAGAGAGAAAGAGAGAGAATGAGAGAGGAGGAGAGAGGAGGAAACAGAAGGAGAGAGGAGGAGAGAGGAGAGAATGAGACAGAAGGAGAAAGCAGGAGAGAGAAGGAGAGAAGAGACAGAAGGAGAGAGGAGGAGACAGAAGGAGAGAGGAGGAGAGAGAATGAGACAGAAGGAGAGAGAAGGAGAGAGAAGGAGAGAGGAGACAGAAGGAGAGAGGAGGAGACAGAAGGAGAGAGGAGGAGAGAGAAAGAGACAGAGGAGAGAGGAGGAGAGAGGAGGAAACAGAAGGAGAGAGGAGGAGAGAGGAGAGAATGAGACAGAAGGAGAGAGAAGGAGCCAGGGGGGAGAGGAGACAGAAGGAGAGAGGAGAGAGGAAGAGAGAGGAGGAGAGAGGAGAGAATGAGACAGAAGGAGAGAGAAGAGAGAAGGAGAGAGGAGGAGAGAGAAGTAGAGAGAAGGAGAGAGAAAGAGACAGAGGAGAGAGGAGACAGAAGGAGAGAGCAGGAGAGAGGAGGAAACAGAAGGAGAGAGGAGGAGAGAGGAGAGAATGAGACAGAAGGAGAGAGAAGGAGCCAGGGGGGAGAGGAGACAGAAGGAGAGAGGAGAGAGGAAGAGAGAGGAGGAGAGAGGAGAGAATGAGACAGAAGGAGAGAGAAGAGAGAAGGAGAGAGGAGGAGAGAGAAGTAGAGAGAAGGAGAGAGGAGACAGAGGAGAGAGGAGACAGAAGGAGAGAGCAGGAGAGAGGAGGAAACAGAAGGAGAGAGAAGGAGATAGGAGAGAGAAGGATAGAGAAGGAGAGAGGAAGAGAGAGGAGAGAGAAGGAGAGAGGAGAGAGGAGAGAGGAGAGAGGAGAGAGGAGAGAGGAGGAGAGAGGAAGAGAGAGGAGAGAGAAGGAGAAAGAAGGAGAAAGAAGGAGAGAGAAGGAGAGAGGAGAGAGGAGAGAAGAGAGAGGAGAGAGAATGAGACAGAAGGAGAGAGAAGGAGAGAGGAGAGAGGAGAGAGGAGAGACGAGAGAGAGAGAGAGGAGAGAGGAGAGAGACAGAATTAGAGAGGAAGAGACGGAGACAGAAGGAGAGAGAAGGAGAGAAGGAAAGAGGAGGAGACGGAAGGAGAGAGAAGTAGAGAGGAGGAGAGAGAAGGAAAGAGGAGTCAGAAGGAGAGAGGAGGAGAGAGGAGAGAGAAGGAGACAGAAGGATAGAGAATGAGACAGAAGGAGAGAGAAGGAGAGAGAAGGAGAGAGAAGGAGACAGAAGGAGAGAGAAGGAGACAGAAGGAGAGAAGAGGAGACAGAAAGAGAGAGAAGTAGAGAGGAGGAGAGAGAAGGAGAGAAGGAAAGAGGAGGAGACAGAAGGAGAGAGAAGTAGAGAGGAGGAGAGAGAAGGAGAGAAGAGGAGACAGATGGAGAGAGGAGGTGAGAGAAGGAGAAAGGAAATATATAGTACAATGTGACATCATCAATTGTGAAAAGCTTGGTCAAGAGTAATGTTCTGATCTGGAAACTTTATAGGCCAATTATTCAGATTTCTCTCTATGTTAGGCCTTGTACAGTCAAAATACCTGAAGCATGTATTTGAATGTCTACATATTTTTTGATTTAACACAAACTGTTTTCACAATACAGATTTGTCATGGGACCAGCCAAATAGCAGCTTTGTCAGGTCTGTGTTTGGGAGGTTTAGAGCACCATAAATTACCTGATGTCTCTTTCTGTAATGCCAAAAAGAGAGCAGTGTCACAACACACACAACACAGACTGATCTCTGAGACACAACACAGACTGATCTCTGAGACACAACACAGACTGATCTCTGAGACACAACACAGACTGATCTCTGATACACAACACAGACTGATCTCTGATACACAACACAGACTGATCTCTGACACACAACACAAACTGATCTCTGAGACACAACACAGACTGATCTCTGATACACAACACAGACTGATCTCTGATAACCAACACAGACTGATCTCTGATACACAACAGACTGATCTCTGATAACCAACACAGACTGATCTCTGAGACACAACACAGACGGATCTCTGAGACACAACACAGACTGATCTCTGATACACAACACAGACTGATCTCTGAGACACAACACAG
This sequence comes from Salvelinus fontinalis, assembly GCF_029448725.1. NCBI lineage: Eukaryota > Metazoa > Chordata > Actinopteri > Salmoniformes > Salmonidae > Salvelinus > Salvelinus fontinalis. Next base: position 14,120,144 of record NC_074671.1, on the reverse strand, counting down.
ACTGATCTCTGATAACCAACACAGACTGATCTCTGATAACCAACACAGACTGATCTCTGAGACACAACACAGACTGATCTCTGATAACCAACACAGACTGATCTCTTAGACACAACACAGACTGATATCTGATAACCAACACAGACTGATCTCTGATAACCAACGCAGACTGATCTCTGAGACACAACACAGACTGATCTCTGATAACCAACACAGACTGATCTCTGAGACACAACACAGACTGATCTCTGATAACCAACACAGACTGATCTCTGATATACAACCGAGACTGATCTCTGATACACAACACAGACTGATCTCTGATATACAACCTAGACTGATCTCTGATACACATCACAAACTGATCTCTGAGACACAACACAGACTGATCTCTGAGATAGACAGATAGTAACAGCTGGTAATAGCCTAAGAGGCTCCCAGTGCATGTGGGACATAATGGTGATATATTGTGTACTGTCGCACACACACACACACGCACGCACGCACGCACGCACGCACGCACGCACGCACGCACACACACACACACACACACACACACACACACACACACACACACACACACACATAAATCCTACAGCCCCAGGTGTTATCATGTATCTCCTACAGCCCCGGGTGTTATCTTGTATCTCCTACAGCCCCAGGTGTTATCATGTATCTCCATGTATCTCCTACAGCCCCAGGTGTTATAATGTATCTCCTACAGCCCCAGGTGTTATTATGTATCTCCTACAGCCCCAGGTGTGATAATGTATCTCCTACAGCCCCAGGTGTTATCATGTATCTCCTACAGCCCCAGGTGTTATCTTGTATCTCCTACAGCCCCAGGTGTTATAATGTATCTCCTACAGCCCCAGGTGTTATCATGTATCTCCTACAGCCCCAGGTGTTACCATTTATCTCCTACAGCCCCAGGTGTTATCATGTATCTCCTACAGCCCCAGGTGTTATTATGTATCTCCTACAGCCCCAGGTGTTATTATGTATCTCCTACAGCCCCAGGTGTTATCTTGTATCTCCTACAGCCCCAGGTGTTATCTTGTATCTCCTACAGCCCCAGGTGTTATCTTGTATCTTCTACAGCCCCAGGTGTTATCATGTATCTTCTACAGCCCCAGGTGTTATCATGTATCTCCTACAGCCCCAGGTGTTATCTTGTATCTCCTAGAGCCCCAGGTGTTATCTTGTATCTCCTACAGCCCCAGGTGTTATCATGTATCTCCTACAGCCCCAGGTGTTATCTTGTATCTCCTACAGCCCCAGGTGTTATCATGTATCTCCTACAGCCCCAGGTGTTATCATGTATCTCCTACAGCCCCAGGTGTTATCATGTATCTCCTACAGCCCCAGGTGTTATCTTGTATCTCCTACAGCCCCAGGTGTTATCTTGTATCTCCTACAGCACCAGGTGTTATCATGTATCTCCTACATCCCCAGGTGTTATCTTGTATCTCCTACAGCCCCAGGTGTTATCATGTATCTCCTACAGCCCCAGGTGTTATCATGTATCTCCTACAGCCCCAGGTGTTATCTTGTATCTCCTACAGCCCCAGGTGTTATCATGTATCTCCTACAGCCCCAGGTGTTATCATGTATCTCCTACAGCCCCAGGTGTTATCATGTATCTCCTACAGCCCCAGGTGTTATCATGTATCTCCGACAGCCCCAGGTGTTATCATGTATCTCCTACAGCCCCAGGTGTTACCATGTATCTCCTACAGCCCCAGGTGTGATAATGTATCTCCTACAGCCCCAGGTGTTACCATTTATCTCCTACAGCCTCAGGTGTGATAATGTATCTCATACAGCCCCAGGTGTTACCCGTTATCTCCTACAGCCCCAGGTGTGATAATGTATCTCCTACAGCCCCAGGTGTTACCAGTTATCTCCTACAGCCCCAGGTGTGATAATGTATCTCCTACAGCCCCAGGTGTTACCATTTATCTCCTACAGCCCCAGGTGTGATAATGTATCTCCTACAGCCCCAGATGTTACCATGTATCTCCTACAGCCCCAGGTGTTACCATTTATCTCCTACAGCCCCAGGTGTTACCATGTATATCCTACAGCCCCAGGTGTGATAATGTATCTCCTATAGCCCCAGGTGTTACCATTTATCTCCTACAGCCCCAGGTGTGATAATGTATCTCCTACAGCCCCAGGTGTTACCTGTTATCTCCTACAGCCCCAGGTGTGATAATGTATCTCCTACAGCCCCAGGTGTTACCAGTTATCTCCTACAGCCCCAGGTGTGATAATGTATCTCCTACAGCCCCAGGTGTTACCATTTATCTCCTACAGCCCCAGGTGTGATAATGTATCTCCTACAGCCCCAGGTGTTACCATGTATCTCCTACAGCCCCAGGTGTTACCATTTATCTCCTACAGCACCAGGTGTTACCATTTATCTCCTACAGCCCCAGGTGTTACCATGTATCTCCTACAGCCCCAGGTGTTACCATTTATCTCCATGTATCTAAACCCCGAGAATAACTTATTTCTCTGTGAGATGAAATCTGCACGTCTCTTTATCTATATTAATGAAACGATGAACTATTGTTTTTCCAACTCTCTTCATTGGAGTTGATAGTCTCCGTGCTCCAGTGACTCTGTCTCTGTAAAGCATTGCAGTGCGTCCCAAATGGCAACCTATTCCATATAGTATGCACTACTTTTGACCAGAGCCCTATCAAAAAAGTAGTGAACAAAACAGGTAATAGGGTCCCATTTTGGATGCAAGCCGTATCTCTGTGAGTCATGCACGGGTCTACTGTTATCCTTGGCAGTGTGCTCCATATCCAGGTCTGTGCTCTGAACGATCTGCTTTCCCTCTGTCAGATATTCAATACGTCTCACTAACACACTCCCACTACAACAGCCACAGCAGCTGAGGGGACAAGAAGGTACAAGTACACTGTACATTACATTGGCATCATGCCGGGTCCACTATATAATTGAAGTAATTTGCTTGTAACAACTCTGTAACAACCTGTAGTTGTGTAGGAGTAGTGTATGTGTTTTGGTGTGCGGTTGGGTCTTGCCTGAGACCTGAAGCTAACAAGGTTTTGCATCGCCTGTCTGTGTGTACTACTCACTCTCTGGTCTTGTGAAAGTCGCATCTCATCAGTGGTATCTTGATGACTTGGTCCCTGACGCCGACATACAAATCACTGCTGCTGTGCAGGATCAGGAGGCTTCTGATTGGCTGTCTCCTCCTGGGCGGAAACAACTCAATCTCATCCAATAGACAGCTGCCCATGGACTGGTTCAGAGGAGACAGGACCTTACGGATGGTGCCATAGTCTGGATGGAGAGGAGAGAGTGAGAAAATGTTATCATCAGAGAGGAAGAGGAGGTTGAGGTGAAGCAGGTAATCAAAGAAAGAGAGATATTATGGATCAATATGGAATTAATAAAGTATTGTTCTTCTTCAAAGGGAGTGAATGAGGGAGAGGAAGAGTCACAATTGACTCCATCTTTGACAAAGTTATAAAATCCCCAATGAACTACTTCCTGTATCTTACTGTAAGTATCTAAACTGGAGTGTTTTTAGACATGGTAAATTCTGCCGTCATAGGAAGTCTTGAGTTACTGATGATCTCAGCAATCCCAAATCAAATCAAAGTTTATTTGTCACGTGCGCTAAATACAACAGGTGTAGACATTACAGTGAAATGCTTACTTACAGGCTCTAACCAATAGTGCAAAAAAAGGTATTAGATGAACAATAGGTAGGTAAAGAAATACAACAACAGTAAAAAGACAGGCTATATACAGTAGCGAGGCTATAAAGGTAGTGAGACTACATACAGACACCGGTTAGTCAGGCTGATTGAGGTAGTATGTACATGTAGATATGGTTAAAGTGACTATGTATATATGATGAACTGAGCGTAGCAGTAGCGTAAAAGAGTGGTTGGCGAGTGGGGGGTGGGGGGACACAATGCAGGTAGCCCGGTTAGCCAATGTGCGGGAGCACTGGTTGGTCGGCCCAATTGAGGTAGTATGTACATGAATGTATAGTTAAAGTGACTATGCATATATGATAAACAGAGAGTAGCAGCATTGTAAAAGAGGGGTTGGGGGGGCACAATGCAAATAGTCTGGGTAGCCATTTGATTACCTGTTCAGGAGCCTGGGGGTAAAAACTGTTAAGAAACCTTTTTGTCCTAGACTTGGCACTCTGGTACCGCATGCCATGCGATAGTAGAGAGAACAGTCTATGACTGGGGTGGCTGGGGTCTTTAACAATTTTTAGGGCCTTCCTCTGACACTGCCTGGTGTAGAGGTCCTGGATGGCAGGCAGCTTAGCCCCAGTGATGGACTGGGCCGTACGCACTACCCTCTGTAGTGCCTTGCGGTCAGAGGTCGAGCAATTGCCGTACCAGGCAGTGATGCAACCAGTCAGGATGCTCTCAATGTTGCAGCTGAAGGACCTTTTGAGGATCTCAGGACCCATGTCAAATCTTTTTAGTATTCTGAGGGGGAATAGGCTTTGTCGTGCCCTCTTCACGACTGTCTTGGTGTGTTTGGACCATTCTAGTTTGTTGTTGATGTGGACACCAAAGAACTTGAAGCTCTCAACCTGCTCCACTACAGCCCCGTCGATGAGAATTGGGGGGTGCTCGGTCCTCCTTTTCCTGTAATCCACAATAACCTCCTTAGTCTTGGTTACGTTGAGGGATAGGTTATTATTCTGGCACCACCCGGCCAGGTCTCTGACTTCCTCCCTATAGGCGACTGTCTCGTCATTGTCGGTGATCAGGCCTACCACTATTGTGTCGATTGCAAACTTAATGATGGTGTTGGAGTCATGCCTGGCAATGCAGTCGTGGGTGAACAGGGAGTACAGGAGGGGACTGAGCACGCACCCCTGGGAAGCTCCAGTGTTGAGGATCAGCGTGGCAGATGTGTTGCTACCTACCCTCACCACCTAGCCCGTCAGGAAGTCCAGGATCCAGTTGCAGAGGGAGGTGTTTAGTCCCAGGATCCTTAGCTTAGTGATGAGCTTTGAGGGTACTCTGGTGTTGAACGTTGAGCTGTAGTCAATGAATAGCATTCTCACATAAGTTTTCCTTTTGTCCAGGTGGGAAAGGGCAGTGTGGAGAGCAATAAAGATTGCATCCTCTGTGGATCTGTTTGGGTGGTATGCAAATTGGAGTGGGTCTATGGTTTCTGGGATAATGGTGTTGATGTGAGCCATTACCAACTTTTCAAAGCACTTCATGGCTACGGACATGAGTGCTACGGGTCTGTAGTAATTTAGGCAGGTTGCCTTTGTGTTCTTGGGCACAGGGACTATGGTGGTCTGCTTGAAACATGTTGGTATTACATAATCAGGGACATGTTGAAAATGTTAGTGAAGACACCTGTCAGTTGGTCAGCACATGCCCGGAGCACACGTTCTGGTAATCCGTCTGGCCCCGCAGCCTTGTGTATGTTGACCTGTTTAAAGGTCTTACTCACGTCGGCTATAGAGAGCGTGATCACACAGTCGTCAGAACAGCTGATGCTCTCATGCATGCTTCAGTGGTGCTTGCCTCGAAGCGAGCATAGAAGTGATTAAGCTCATCTGATCTTGTCACTGGGCAGCTCGCGGCTGTGCTTCCCTTTGTAGTCTGTAATAGTTTGCAAGCCCTGCCACATAAAACGAGCGTCGGAGCCGATGTAGTATGATTAAATCTTAGCTTTGTATTGGCGCTTTGCATGTTTGATGGTTCGTCGCAGGGCATAGCAGGATTTCTTGTAAGCTTCCGGGTTAGAGTCTGTGACTGACTCTAAGTGACTGATGTGGTGTACTCCTCAATGCCATCGGAAGAATCCCGGAACATGTTCCAGTTTGTGATGGCAAAACAGTCCTGTAGTTTAGCATCTGCTTCACCTGACCACTTTTCTATAGACCGAGTCACTGGTGCTTCCTGCGTTAATTTTTGCTTGTAAGCAAGAATCAGGAGGATAGAGTTGTGGTCGGATTTACCAAATGGAGGGCGAAGGAGAGCTTTGTCCGCGTCTCTGTGTGTGGAGTACAGGTGATCGAGACTTTTTTTCCCTCTGGTTGCACAGTTAACATGTTGATGGAAATTTGGTAGAACTGATTTAAGTTTCCTTGCATTAAAGTCTCCGGCCACTAAGAGCGCCGCCTCTGGGTGAGTGGTTTCCTGTTTGCTTATTTCCTTATACAGCTGACTGAGTGCGGTCTTAGTGTCAGGATCTGTCTGTGGTGGTAAATAAACAGCCACGAAAAGTATAGCTGAAAACTCTCTAGGCAAGTAGTGTGGCCTGCAATTTCCAATACTGTAACGGAGACTATCTGTGTCCCGCAGTGTCTCTCTTCAATTCCATGTATTCCAGACCAGGATAGGAAAATCCCATTTGAATGCCAGGATAGGAAAATCCCATTGTGATTACATAAAATACATAATTTGGAGGCAACTCAAGAAAACATAATCAATTATAGACGTATTTCCTGAGGGGACATAACTAGATCTAAAAATGGAACAGTAAGAATTCCTATTCCCAAAACACACAGCTTCAGGACGGTAAAATACAAAGGTAGAGGCCTGCCTGTAGTAGAGATTTTCACAGATGCAGCAAATGGGTCTTTTATAGATCTGGAGGGAAACCGATAACCGAGATATTCAGAAATTAATAAGATGGCCTCCCGAGTGGGGCGGTGCATCGCAGTGCCTTAGACTGTGCCACTAGAGATCCTAGCTCCTAGCTGTGCCACTAGAGAACCTTGTTCGAAACCAGGCTCTGTCGGAGCTGGCCGCGACCAGGAGACCAATGGGGCGGTGAGCAATTGGCCAATCGTCATCTGGGTTAGGGGAGGGTTTGGCCGGAAGGGATGTTCTTGTCCTATCGCGCACTAGCGACTCCTGTGGCAGGCTGGGGGCAGTGCACGCTGACATGGTCGCCAGGTGTACGGTGTTACCTCCAACACAGTTCCTGGCCACTTCTATTATAGTTCCTGGCTAGTTCCTTGCAAGTTCTATTATAGTTCCTGGTCAGTTCTATTATAGTTCCTTGCTAGTTTCTGGTCAGTTCTATTATAGTTCCTGGCTAGTTCCTGGTCAGTTCTATTATGGTTCCTGGCTAGTTCCTGGTCAGTTCTATTATAGTTCCTGGCTAGTTCCTGGTCAGTTCTATTATAGTTCCTGGCTAGTTCCTGGGCCAGTTCTATTATAGTTCCTGGCTAGTTCCTGGTCAGTTCTATTATAGTTCCTGGCTAGCTCCCGGGCCAGTTCTATTATAGTTCCTGGCTAGTTCCTGGTCAGTTCTATTATAGTTCCTGGCTAGTTCCTGGTCAGTTCTATCATAGTTCCTGGCTAGTTCCTGGTCAGTTCGATTATAGTTCCTGGCTAGTTCCTGGTCAGTTCGATTATAGTTCCTGGCTAGTTCCTGGTCAGTTCTATTATAGTTCCTGGCTAGTTCCTGGTCAGTTCTAATATAGTTCCTGGCTAGTTCCTGGTCAGTTCTATTATAGTTCCTGGCTAGTTCCTGGTCAGTTCTATTATAGTTCCTGGCTAGTTCCTGGTCAGTTCTATTATAGTTCCTGGCTAGTTCCTGGTCAGTTCTATTATAGTTCCTGGCTAGCTCCCGGGCCAGTTCTATTATAGTTCCTGGCTAGTTCCTGGTCAGTTCTATTATAGTTCCTGGCTAGTTCCTGGTCAGTTCTATCATAGTTCCTGGCTAGTTCCTGGTCAGTTCGATTATAGTTCCTGGCTAGTTCCTGGTCAGTTCGATTATAGTTCCTGGCTAGTTCCTGGTCAGTTCTAGTATAGTTCCTGGCTAGTTCCTGGGCCAGTTCTATTATAGTTCCTGGCTAGTTCCTGGTCAGTTCTATTATAGTTCCTGGCTAGCTCCCGGGCCAGTTCTATTATAGTTCCTGGCTAGTTCCTGGTCAGTTCTATTATAGTTCCTGGCTAGTTCCTGGTCAGTTCTATCATAGTTCCTGGCTAGTTCCTGGTCAGTTCGATTATAGTTCCTGGCCACTTCTATTATAGTTCCTGGCTAGTTCCCGGTCAGTTCTATTATAGTTCCTGGCTAGTTCCCGGGCCAGTTCTATTATAGTTCCTGGCTAGTTCCTGGCCACTTCTATTATAGTTCCTGGCTAGTTCCTGGCTAAAATTAGAGGCTTTGTCTGGTTCATAATGTCAAAAGGTTGGAAAAACACTGTACTACACTCAACCTGATATCATAGTGACCAGGCTGAATACACTACCTAGCAGTTTGGTCTCCTAGTAAAACTACCAGAGACTGGCCCCAATCAGTGCAGTGCACTATATCGTTAATAGATGATTAGCTATCCGTTGCAAATGGCCCTGGCACTGGTTCAGATGTTTTCATTAGCATGTGGTTAGCATCCAGATACTCCTCTGCTCTGTGAACTAACTGCTCTCATGCTAAAGCCACTTTGATCACACAGACACACTCCCGCATGTATAAACACAAATCCACAGAAATGCATGCACGTACGCACGCACAGACACACACAGACACACACAGACACACACACACACACACACACACACACACACACACACACACACACACACACACACACACACACACACACACACACACACACACACACACACACAAACAGATGAGTCAGACAGAAAGTCCACAAGGCTAGTGATGCAGAAAAAGTGGAAAGGGGGATCCAGGAATAACAAAGGTACAGAATGATACAGAACATGGCTGTATGAGAGAACATGGCTGTATGAGACAGAGCATGGGTGTATGATACAGAGCATGGCTGTATGAGACAGAACATGGCAGTATGAGACATACCATGGCTGTATGAGACAGAACATGGCAGTATGAGAAAGAGCATGCCAGTGTGAGACAGAACATGGCAGTATGAGAAAGAGCATGCCAGTGTGAGACAGAGCATGGCTGTATGAGACAGAGCATGGCTGTATGAGACAGAAAATGGCTGTTTGAGACAGAACATGGCAGTATGAGAAATAGTGTGCCAGTGTGAGACAGAGCATGGCTGTATGAGACAGAGCACGGCAGTATAAGAGAGCATGGCTGTATGAGACAGAACATGGCAGTACGAGAAAGAGCATGCCAGTGTGAGACAGAGCATGGCTGTATGAGACAGAACATGGCAGTATAAGAGAGGATGTCTGTATGAGACAGAGCATGGCTGTATAAGACAGAACATGGCAGTATGAGAAAGAGCATGCCAGTGTGAGACAGAGCATGGCTGTATGAGACAGAGCATGGCTGTATAAGAGGGAGAGCATGGCAGTATGAGACAGAGCATGGCTGTATGAGACATAGCATGGCAGTATACGAGAGGATGGCTGTATGAGACAGAGCATGGCTGTATGAGACAGAGCATGGCTGTATGCGAAAGAGCATGGCTGTATGAGACAGAGCATGGCAGTATAAGAGGGAGAGCATGGCAGTATGAGACAGAGCATGGCTGTATGAGACAGAGCATGGCTGTATGAGACAGAGCATGGCTGTATGAGACAGAGCATGGCTGTATGCGAAAGAGCATGGCTGTATGAGACAGAGCATGGCAGTATAAGAGGGAGAGCATGGCAGTATGAGACAGAGCATGGCTGTATGAGACAGAGCATGGCTGTATGAGACAGAGCATGGCTGTATGAGACAGAGCATGGCAGTATGAGACAGATCATGGCTGTATGAGACAGAGCATGGCTGTGTGAGACATAGCATGGTTGTGTAAACTAGCAGTTTAAGAGGGGGTAAAGCCTTCCTGTCTGTGTGGTTGATGTGTTGCATACTGTACCTGTGTTTCTCATTACAGCCATACTTTCTCTTGACAGGGATTGAGTGGTGTTTACCATCTCTCTATGAGGGATTGAATGGTGTTTACCATCTCTCTATGAGGGATTGAATGGTGTTTACCATCTCTCTATGAGGGATTGAATGGTGTTTACCATCTCTCTATGAGGGATTGAATGGTGTTTACCATCTCTCTATGAGGGATTGAATGGTGTTTACCATCTCTCTATGAGGGTTTGAGTGGTGTTTACCATCTCTCTATGAGGGATTGAATGGTGTTTACCATCTCTCAGTGAGGGATTGAATGGTGTTTACCGTCTCAGTGATGGATTGAGTGGTGTTTACCATCTCTCTATGAGGGATTGAGTGGTGTGTACCATCTCTCTATGAGGGATTGAGTGGTGTTTACCATCTCTCTATGAGGGATTGAATGGTGTTTACCATCTCTCTATGAGGGATTGAATGGTGTTTACCATCTCTCAGTGAGGGATTGAGGGGTGTTTACCATCTCAGTGAGGGATTGAGTGGTGTTTAGCATCTCTCAGTGAGGGATTGAGTGGTGTTTACCATCTCAGTGAGGGATTGAGTGGTGTTTACCATCTCTCAGTGAGGGATTGAGTGGTGTTTACCATCTCTCAGTGAGGGATTTGTGCGGGAGTGTGCTTCTGTGTGTGTGTGTGTGTGTGGAGGGGGGGGGGGGGTTGAATGTGTGTGATCGTCTGTGCTTCTGTGTGTGTGTGTGTGTGTGTGTGTGTGTGTGTGTGTGTGTGTGTGTGTGTGTGTGTGTGTGTGTGTGTGTGTGTGTGTGTGTTTCAATCTATCTGAATCCTAGCCCTTTGATTCTGCTCATGGTAGAGAGGTCTAGAAAGGTGACGGAAGACATATAATCTTTCATTCTGCTGACAACGGGACAGCAATGAACCGCCATGTATCTTACATACACACCGGCACACATACAAAGAGTCTTGTTTAACTAACCTTATGAGGACACACCCTAACCACTAACCCTTACCTTAAACTGAACCTTAACCCTAACCCTAACCCTAACCCTAAATCTAACCCTAACCCTAAATCTAACCCTAAATCTAATCCTAACCCTAACCCTAAATCTAATCCTAATCCTAACCCTAACCCTAACCCTAAATCTAACCCTAAATCTAATCCTAACCCTAACACTAACCCTACATCTAACCTTAACACTAATTCTACCTTAACCCTAAAACCCTTAGAAATAGCATTTGACCTTGTGAGGACAAAATGTCCCCAGTTGATAAAAAAAATAAAATTGTTTACTATCCTTGTGGTGACTTCTGACCCACACACACACACACACACACACACACACACACACACACACACACACACACACACACACACACACACACACACACACACACACACACACACACACACACACACACACACACACACACACACACACACACAGACTACCCCCCTCTCCCTGCCTGAGAGATGGAAAACACCACTCAACACACACACACACACACACACACACACACACACACACACACACACACACACACACACACACACACACACACACACACACACACACAGTTGTCCCATACCTGTAGCCAGGTAGATGATGTGGAACAGCATGTCTTTGCCCTGCACCACGTCCACAGCTACGTGGGAGAAGCGAACGTTGTCCTCCATGAAGTAAGGGACAGGCTGGACCGGCTGGATCACCTCGTTCATCAGCAGGAACTTCTGGGCATCCTGCAGGTTCCGCTCTGTCAGGTTCAAATAGGAACCATAGTCGATGGTACCACACTGGAGACATGGAGACATAATGATAAGGAGTCATCTGGATAAGGAGACATATTGATAAGGAGACAGATTGATAAGGAGTCATCTTGATAAGGAGACATCTTGATAAGGAGACATATTAATAAGGAGACATATTGATAAGGAGACATCTTGATAAGGAGTACATTGATAAAGAGTATTATTGATAAGGAGACATATTGATAAGGAGACATATTGATAAGGAGATATATTATAAGGATATATATTGATAAGGAGACTTTAATAAGGAGGCATATCGATAAGGAGACATATTCATACGGAGACATATTGATAAGGAGCGATATTATAAGGATATATATTGATAAGGAGACTTTAATAAGGAGGCATATCGATAAGGAGACATATTGATAAGGAGACATATTGATAAGGAGACATTGTGGGGAATGACCAATGGGTGGGTTTCCCTGTGGGTGCTGCTTTTTGTTTGACATCCATGTGCTTATTAACACCAAAGATAACAATTACATCATTAATAATACATTCTTTCAACACCAGCTATTCTCTCTTGGAATTTGAAAGGCCTAAACGGTCCTATTAAACATAGCAGCTGTCTTGATCTCCATGCAGGAAACCATATTGATATAGCAATGCTTCAAGAAACACACCTGCTCCAAAAGGACGCACATAGAGCAGAAAACTATTTATACAAACTGGCTGCTTTTTCATCAGCGCCAAACACAACTAAAGGTGTTCATCATAATGATACATAATAAACCCTAATTCACCATCTTGGGTAAAGGCAAAGACCAAGAAGTCAGAATAACTTTTCTTAAATGTATCCATAATGGAAAGAAAATGGCATTCATTATTATTATTATGTCTCCAAATTCATACGATCCTAAGTTTTCTGATTATCAGAACAGTATTTTGTTAGAATTAACTGAATTCCATCTGGTTATTTGGACAGATATGAATGCCATTTTGGACATGCGGGACAAATCTAGCAAGACCAACTGCAATCCACACATAACCATGGGTCTCCAGTATATACTCTCTGATTACAACCTCCTTGATGCCTGGCGCGCACATAATCCTTAAGCAAAAGAGTTCACTTTCACCTCAAACAGGCTTAAATCATTCTGACAAATAGATTTCATACAATTATCTACACCTCTATTTTCTTTCATCAAGAGAAATATAACAAATGAGCTTGTCTGACCACCATGCTTTACTACTGCCAACTTCAAATGTCAGAATCTCCTAAAAGAGACACAAGATGGAGGTTCAACACTTCATTACTACAGAATCCTACATTCTGAGATCTATTTGAAAAGGAACTAAATTCATTTATAATGATTCATAAAAATTCAGTCGATGACCCCCGGTTTCTATGGGATGCAACTAAAGTGTTTCTAACAAATAATGCCACTGCATTTGCACCTGGGTTGAAAAATCACAATTATAGAAGATTTCAGATTTGTAAACGTTGCTAACTGTATTAGAGTGTTCTCAACAACCACTCTTTATAGACCAGGTAGCTATTACTCTTTCCAAAGTCAAGACACAACTTCGTTTATTGATCAGGCAGAGAGCAGAATTTGCCACCCATTGAGTTAGATTCAACCATTACTTTCATGGTAATGGTCCCAGTCATTTACTGGCCAACGTGCTACAAAGTAATGATCAATTAGCTGACACAGCAACTATTGAATCTGAAACAGGGGAATTACTATCAGAACCCAAATTCAATCAAAGTTTCTACCACTTCTTTAAAGAGTTGTACACCTCTTTGTAAATCCACACCAAGCCAGAATAAGTCCTTTCTAAGATAATTAAGAGAAAAAAGCCACCTCGCTGGGAGCCCAAGTCTCTCTTAATGAACTCAAAAGGGCATTGGATAGAATAAAGGCAAATTGCCTGGATGGGACGATATTCCTCCTGAGGTCTATTGAACATTTTGGAATCAATTAGGTCCACTATTGCATGAAATGACTAATACAGGCGTTCACAAAGGTTCATTTGGGAGAGGTGTGAATACAGCACTAATTTTGTTTTTATTTCTAAAAAAAGGTAAAGATGCCACACAGTGTTCTCCCTATTGCCCCCTATCTTTGATAAACACATATATATAAAAAAATGTTTTTAATGTTGTCGTCCTGTCTTCTGACTTACTTACCAAAATTGATGGACCAAAGCGGGTTTATTAAAAAGCGTCTATCCTCGGATAACCTCCGTCAACTATTACGGCTGTGTCCCAATCCAAAGGCCTGCTACTGCCTTCCTGGCACCAAAAGCATCTACCTTAGTAGTTAGCACATTTCCAGTAGGTAACTGCCAATTGGGACGGGATTCGAAGGCAGCAACAAGTGACAACACATTTACATTCCACTGAGCGAGAGACATTTGTTTACATTGTAGACGCCGTAGCAGTGTGAGCAACTAGTGCTAGCAATTCAGTGAATAACTATCCAAAATGGAAATATCTGACATGAATAACAAGTTAACAAGTAAAATAATCAACCTCCTCAGTGCCTGTTCATGAATGAAGTTGACACCGCCCAGAATAATTATCCTACGGTACAGTTCCTCCTCTCACATAATGCTTGGTCTGCTGCTCCATTGTTGAGGACAGCCGTGCTTGCATGCACTATACGGACGCTATACGATTTTTGGGGAGATCCGTTTTTTTTTTTTTACAATCTGTTTAAGAAAGATGAATAGCCAGAATAGTGGTGTTTCACTGTGAAATTAATATTGCATTAGAGCTGCTAATGTTTTTTTGAATGATTCATTCACACAACTATCACACCCGTGCATATTATGAAATCAAATCAAAACAAATTGTATTAGTCACAGGCGCTGAATACAACACCTTACAGTGAAATGCTTACTTACAAGCCCTTAACCAACAATGAAGATTAAAAAATACGAATAAGGTATCAAGGTAAAGTAGTTAAAGAGCAGCAGTAAAATAACAATAGCGAGAATATATACAGGGTGTTACGGTACAGAGTCAATGTGGAGACTATATACAGGGTGTTACGTATAGAGTCAATGTGGAGACTATATACAGGGTGTTACGGTACAGAGTCAATGTGGAGGCTATATACAGGGTGTTACGGTACAGAATCAATGTGTGGGGGTGTAACAGTATAACTTTAAACCGTCCCCTCGCCCCGACACGGGCGCGAACCAGGGACCCTCTGCACACATCGACAACAGTCACCCACGAAGCAGCGTTACCCATCGCTCCACAAAAGCCACGGCCCTTGCAAAGCAAGGGGCAACACTACTTAAGTCTCAGAGCAAGTGACGTAACTGATTGAAATGCTACTAGCGCGCACCCGCTAACTAGCTAGCCATTTCACATCCGTTACACTCACCCCCCTTTCAACCTCCTCCTTTTCCGCAGCAACCAGTGATCCGGGTCACGGCACCAATGTAACAGTATAACTTTAAACCGTCCCCTCGCCCCGACACGGGCGCGAACCAGGGACCCTCTGCACACATCGACAACAGTCACCCACGAAGCAGCGTTACCCATCGCTCCACAAAAGCCACGGCCCTTGCAAAGCAAGGGGCAACACTACTTAAGTCTCAGAGCAAGTGACGTAACTGATTGAAATGCTACTAGCGCGCACCCGCTAACTAGCTAGCCATTTCACATCCGTTACAGGGGCACAGGTTAGTCGAGATAATTGAGGTAATATGTACATGTAGGTAGAGTTATTAAAGTGACTATGCATAGATAATAAACAGAGAGTAGGTGGGGGGGGGGGGGGTCTGGGTAGCCATCAGTAGTCTGGGTAGCCATTTGATTAGATGTTCAGGAGTCTTATGGCTTGGGGGTAGAAGCTGTTTAGAAGTCTCTTGGACTTAGACTTGGCGCTCCGGTACCGCTTGCCGTGCGGTAGCAGAGAGAACAGTCTATGACTAGGATAGCTGGAGTATTTGACAATTCTTAGGGCCTTCCTCTGACACCGTCTGGTATAGACTTCCTGGATGGCAGGAAGCTTGGCCCTAGTGATGTACCGTACTGGGCCGTATGCACTGCATTGTGGTCAGAGGCCGAGCAGGTGCCATACCAGACAATGATACAACCAGTCAGGATGCTCTCGATGGTGCAGCTGTAGAACCTTTTGAGGATATGAGGACCCATGCCAAATCATTTCAGTCTCCTGAGGGGAATAGGTTTTGTCGTGCCCTCTTCATGACTGTCTTGGTGCGCTTGGACCATGTCAGTTTGTTGTTGATGTGGACACCAAGGAACTTGAAGCTTTCAGCCTGCTCCACAGCAGCTAGGTCGATGAGAATGGGGGCGTGCTCGGTCCTCTTTTTCCTGTAGTCCACAATCATCTCCTTAGTCTTGATCACGTTGAGGGAGAGGTTGTTGAGAGGTTGTTGTCTCTGACCTCCTCCCTATAGGCCGTCTCGTCGTTGTCGGTGATCAGGCCTACCACTGCTGTGTCATCGGCAAACTTGATGATGGTGTTGAAGTCGTGCCTGGCCATGCAGTCATGTGCGAACAGGGAGAATCACCTTTCAATATTAGTTATCAACGAATACACAACTGAACATCAGTGTCATGGCTCACATCAACACTATTATCCCAGAAACCCTAGACCAACTCCAATTTGCATACCGCCCTAACAGATCCACAGATGATGCAATCTTTATTGCACTCCTCACTGTCCTTTGCCACCTGGACAAAATGAACACCTATGTGAGAAAGCTATTTATTGACTACAGCGCAGCGTTCAACACCATAACGCCATAACTTGTATCTCTTATTCTTATCCGTATTTTTTTTAAGTAAGCATTTGACTGTAAGGTCTACACCTGTTGTATTTGGCGCAAGTGACTAACAACATTTGATTTGATTTGATTTGATGCACTCCAACTAGATAAGGCCTAGGCTACCTCTACTCAATGGAAGCTAAATGCATTGGATGCAAAACAAATACTGGCATGTGATAAAGGACAACATGTCCTATATAACTACATTACCAGTCAAACGTTTGGACACACCTATTCATTCAAAGGTTTTTCCATATTTTACTCTTTTCTGCATTGTAGAATGATAGTGAAGACATAAAATGTGTGAAATAACATACGGGATCTTGTAGTAACCACAAAAGTGTTTGTAAGGACTGTCGTTCTCCTCTTCCTCGGATGAGGAGAGGAGAGAAGGATCTTCAGACCAAAATGCAGCATTAGGGAAATAAGCCATCTCTTTATTTGTAACAACGATGGCAACACGAAAAACAAAACACTTTCAAAAATACAAAACAAGAAAACGACGTAGACGAAAAAAACCTGAACATGAACTTACTTAACTAAAACGTAAAACTCACGGACAGGAACAGACTACATCGAAACGAAACGAACAACCGAACAGTCCCGTATGGTGCAAGACATAACACAGATACGGAAGACAATCACCCACAAACAAACAGTGAGAACACCCTACCTAAATATGACTCTTAATTAGAGGAAAACGCAAACCACCTGCCTCTAATTAAGAGCCATACCAGGCAACCCAAAACCAACATAGAAACAGAAAACATAGACTGCCCACCCAAAACACACGCCCTGACCATAAACACATACAAACACAACAGAAAACAGGTCAGGACCGTTACAGTGTTAAACAAATCAACATATATTTGAGATTTGAGATTCTTTAAAGTAGCCACTCTTTGCCTTGATGACAGCTTTGTACACTTCTGGCATTCTCTCAACCAGCTTCACCTGGAAGGATTTTATAACAGTCTTGAAGGACTTGCCACATATGCTGAGCACTTGTGGGCTGGTTTTCTTTTGCTCTGTGGTCCAACTCATCCCAAACCATCTCAATTGGGTTGAGGTAGGGTGATTGTGGAGGCCAGGTCATCTGATGCAGCACTCAATCACTCTCCTTCTTGGTAAAATAGCCGTTGCACAGCCTGGAGGTGTGTTGGGTCATTGTCCTGTTGAAAAACAAATGATAGTCCCACTAAGTGCAAACCAGGTGGGATGGCGGATCGCAGCAGAATGCTGTGGTAGTCATGCTGGTTAAGTGGGCCTTGAATTCTAAATAAATCACTGACAGTGTCACCAGTAAAGCACCACACACAATCACACCTCCTCCTCCATGTTTCACAGTGGTAACCACTGTGGTAGCAGGATTACAAGATTATGTTATGTTTATGCACCAAATGGTTGTTTAAGGAAATAGAGTAAGGTTCTTACAACTCTCTCTCTCCCTTTCTGAGTCGACTGAGAGGAGTCTTTATGAAGCTTGGGCAGGCAACTGATTAAGTGATGGCTTGGTGATAAGAAACTTTACAGCCACATTCTATTATATGATTAGTGGTGCATGTGACACATATGTCTCCGGTCTGACTGAGCCTGCATTCATAGATAAGATGTGGTGTGTGTGTGTGACTCGAGATAGAGAGAGCCTCAAGGAATAGAACAGACATCTCATTGTTTGTTCTCATCCTTCCATCTGGGAAACTTAACCTGGAGGAGTAAAGTAACACCCCCCGTGCATATAAATGACAGGATTGTTACGTTCCTGACCTGTTTTCCTTTTTCTTGTATTTATTTAGTTGGTCAGGGCGTGAGTTGGGTGGGTTTGTCTATGTTTGATTTTCTATGTTGGGATGTTTGTGTTCGGCCGGGTATGATTCTCAATCAGAGACAGCTGTCAATCGTTGTCCCTGATTGAGAATCATACTTAGGCAGCCTGGGTTTCACGTGTGTTTTGTGGGTGTTTGTCTTCCGTGTTGTCGCTGTGTCTGTGTTAGTTGCACCACACGGTACTGTCTCGTCTCGTTCGTTCTTTTCCTGTTCATGCGTTCTTCGTTTTATGTAGTTCTCATGTTCAGGTCTGTTTAACGTCGTTTGTTGTTTTGTAAATTATTCAAGTGTTCTTCGTGTTTCGTCCTGTCTATTAAAACCTGTTGAGGATGGGGGCGCTGTTGAGACTATTTATGCTAATTGGGTAATTTTTGAAACGGCTTCCCACAAAATCCTTGATCGTACAATATGCATATTATTATTATTATTGGATAGAAAACAGTCTATAGTTTCTATAGGAGTTGAAATTTTGTCTCTAAGTGGAACAGAGCCCATTCTACAGCAATTTCCCTGACATGGAGTCAGATTTCAGAAATGTTGGCCACTGTTCTGAAGTCAGTTAAAAGGGCACTGTTATTGCTATGACTATACGGACACTTCTTACGTCTTCCCCTGGATGCCTTTACGTGATGACGATTCCAATGGGGTCGATTGCGCGTTCACAGGCACTACAAATGAAAAAACCCTGTAGCTAGCAAGTCTTTTCTTGGTGCGTAACGCGCGTGGAAGACACCGACCCGCTCCTGTTCCAAGCGTTAGTTTAGCCTGTTATATTTCTCCGGTCATCTTTTCACTCGTTATAGGAGTTAAAAACATCATAAGGTAGTTAATTTAAAGCGTTTTATAGCAATTTATATCCGTTTAGTGCGATTTTGGGACATTTATTTTTGAAACGATGTGAATAGCCGGGCACGCTTTTCAGTTCATCCCGAACGCAGTTGGCATTTCCACATGGCAAGAGGACAGCTTTCCACCAAAAGACGATTACTCCCAAGAAAGGATCCTTTGCCCAAGATACTGATGGAAGAACAGCTCAAAGTAGGACATTTTTATTATGATAAATCGTGTTTCTGTCGAAACATTTTAGTGGCTTAGGACGCCATGTTTTTTGACGTAGCTTCGCTTGGCGCAAACTGTATTGAAAAGTAAGGATAAATTAAAAAATGTAATTCCGCAATTGTATTAAGAATTAAATTGTCTATCAATCCCTGTCCACCCTATATTTTTTAGTCACGTTTATGAGTATTTATGTATAAGAGTAGATCACTGTCTAAGTGGCGCAAGGACATTTTCTGACCAGCTGAGCTACATTTCACATTGTCTAACCATGATTTTGGTGGCTAAATATAAACGTTTTCGATCAAACTCTATATGGATTGTGTAATATGATGTTACAGGAGTGTCATCTGAAGAATTCTGAGAAGGTTAGTGAAAAAATTAATATATTTTTGGCGATGTTGACGTTATCGCTCACTTTGGCTAGAATCAATGCTGGGCTGCTATGTGCTATGTGCTATGCTAATATAACGATTTATTGTGTTTTCGCTGTAAGACACTTAGAAAGTCTGAAATATTGTCTGTATTCACAGGATCTGTGTCTTTCGATTCGTGTATGCTGTGTATTTTTACGAAATGTTTGATGATTAGTAAGTAGGTAAACACGTTGCTCTAAGTAGTTTTTCTATTCCATTTGTGACGGTGGGTGCAATTGTAACCTATGCCATCTACCTGAAATATGCACTTTTTTCTAACAAAACCTATCCCATACCATAAATATGTTATCAGACTGTCATCTGATGAGTTTTTTTGTTGGTTAGGGGCTATAAATATCTTAGTTTAGCCGAATTGGTGATGGCTACTGGTGTTGGTGGACAAATAAAAGATGGTGGATTATGCTAATGTGTTTTTAGGTAATAGATGTACATCTTTACATATTGTGTCTTCCCTGTAAAACATTTTAAAAATCGGACATGTTGACTGGATTCACAAGATCTGTGTCTTTCATTAGCTGTATTGGACTTTAATGTGTGAAAGTTAAATATTTTAAAAAAATATCTTTTTTGAATTTCGCGGCACTGGTTTTTCAGGGGGGGGGGGGGGGTGCCGCTAGCGGCACGCTGATCCTAGACAGGTTAAATTCATCATGGAAAATTACCACGCTGCACATTGGTCCTCAGATCCTTCTCGCCTCTCCTCGTCTGAGGAGGAGGAAGAGCTAGCCTGCTGTTACAAGGATGAACCCAGGGTGGTTTATGGTGCCCCAATCTGCATGGGAGGGGTGGAGCCAGCCATGACTAAGCATTTTGAGGTATTCTATATAAAGACCCAGTATACTATGTATGATTCTAAGCACTCGGCAACACACACTTCAGAGTGTGGTGTCGACGGTTTCATTATTGCAATAATTAATTGATATTAAATAAATATGATTGTTTGAAGATATGACAAAGTCTCTCTCAGTACTGATATTTCCACGTTCCCTTGGGGAACTCAACTACTGAACCATCCAATGATAGGGTTTATAAATAAATTATCTGGACTCCCGAAAGGAATGATCTATATAATACAATATATATATATACAAAAGTATGTGGACACCCCTTCAAATTAGTGGATACGTCTATTTCAGCCACACCCATTGTGGACATGTGTAAAAAATCTAGCACACAGCCATGCAATCTCCATAGACAAATATTGACAGTAGAATGGCCTTACTGAAGACCTCAGTGACTTTCAACATGGCACCGTCATAGGACACGACCTTTCCGACAAGTCAGTTAGTCAAATTTCTGAGATCTGCCCCGGTCAACTGCAAGTGCTGTTATAAGTCGAAACATCTAGGAGCAACAATGGCTCAGCCACGAAGTGGTAGGCCACACAAGTTCACAGAACGGAACGCAGAGTGCTGAAGCGCGTAGCGAGTAAAAATTGTCTTGTCCAGAAGCGTGTGTTTATGTGTGTGTTTGTGTGTTTGTGTGTGAGTGACACTCATCTGTCTCTCTTATCAGCAGGAGGTTCAAGCAGGCAGGCTGATACTAACCAATGGACAGCACAGTTAAACAGTAGTAGGGTGAGTGGAAATAGATACTTACTGTATAGTATAGCATAGTATAGTATAGTATATTATAGTAGAGTATAGTGGGGCGGCAGTATAGTGGTCAGAGCATTGGGCCAGTAACTAAAAGGTAAAAATCTGTCGTTCTGTACCTAAACAAGGCAACTAACCCACTGTTCCCCGGTAGGCCGTCATTGTAAATACGAATTTGTTCTTAACTGACTTGCCTAGTTAAATAAAGGTTAAATAATTTACAAAAATAAAGATATATATATACATATATAGTATGGCATGATATGGTATGGCATGATACGGTATGGTATGGTAAAGCATGATATGGTATAGTATGGTATTGTACGGTATAGTACGGTATGGTAGAGTACGGTATGGTATAGTATGCTATGGTATAGTACTGTATAGTATGGTATAGTATAGTAGGATATGGTATAGTATGCTATGGTCTATTATAGTATGGTATAGTATGGTATAGTTTGGCATGGTATAGTGTAGTATGATATGGTATAGTATGGTATGGTATATCATGATATGGTATAGTTTTAGTATAGTATAGTATTGTATGGTATGGTATAGTACGGTATAGTATGGTATGGTATAGTATTGTATGGTATAGTATGATATACACAGCTGCCTTCTAGTGGCCAAAATCTAAATTGCACCTGGGCTGGAATAATACATTATGGCTATTCTCTTGCATTTCAAAGACGATGGTACAAAAAAAATGCATGTTTTTTTTTCTTTGTATTATATTTTACCAGATCTAATGTCTTATATTCTTCTACATTCACTTCACATTTCTACAAACTTCAAAGTATTTCCTTTAAAATGTTATCAATAATATGCATATCCTTGCCTCAGGTCCTGAGCTACAGGCTGCTACATTTGGGTATGTCATTTTAGGCGAAAATTGAAAAACACCAGAACCGCTAAAGAGGTAATATGGACAGCTGATGAATTTAAAACAATTACTACTCTGCCATTTTTAAAGTCATGCCCCCCCTCAGTCCTTGACCTTTCTTAAATAAGTCTATGTAACACACTGTCCGTGATAGAATCTTAACATCACAACAGAACCAGTTTTAACCAGTTTTAGGAGGGCATGTCATTTTTTGGTTTTCACCCGTTGCTCCTCCTTCTTCCGACAGTAGGACCTGCTCCACCACTCCTTCTCCCAACAGTAGGACCTGCTCCACTCCTTCTCCCAACAGTAGGGCCAGCTCCACTCCTTCTCCCAACAGTAGGACCTGCTCCACTCCTTCTCCCGACAATAGGACCTGCTCCACTCCTTCTCCCGACAGTAGGACCTGCTCCACTCCTTCTCCCGACAGTAGGAGCTGCTCCACTTCTTCTCCCGACTGTAGGGCCAGCTCCAGTCCTTCTCCCGACAGTAGGACCTGCTCCACTCCTTCTCCCGACAGTTGGGCCAGCTCCACTCCTTCTCCTGACAATAGGGCCTGCTCCACTCCTTCTCCCGACAGTTGGGCCAGCTCCACTCCTTCTCCCGACAATAGGGCCTGCTCCACTCCTTCTCCAAACAGTAGGACCTAATCCACTTCGTCTCCCAACAGTAGGACCTGGAGACCCATGGGGCGGCTCACAATTGTCCCAGCGTTGTCCGGGTTAGGGGAGGGTTTGGCCAGCCGGGATTTCCATGTCTCATCGTGCTCTAGCAACTCCTTGTGGCGGGCCAGGGGCCTGCAAGCTGACCACGGTCGTCAGTTAGACGGTGTTTCTTCCAACACATTGGTGTGGCTGGCTTCTGGGTTAAGCAAGCGGTGTGTCAAGAAGCAGTGCGGCTTGGCAGGGTCGTGTTTCGGGGACGCATGGCCTTCGACCTTCACCTCTACCGAGTCCGTACGGGAGTTGCAGCGATGGGACAAGACTGTAACTACTGTTGGATTCGACATTTTGAACATCGAGATATTAAAGACATGATAGATCAGACGCTTAGTATAGTAAAAGAGACTGGGTCTCTGTAGAAAGACAGATAGCTGTGGAATGTGTTGGAATGTGTTGAGGGATGGGAGCAGAGCACCGTGTTGATACAGGAAAGAAAAACCCAAACACATGGGAAAACTGTGACACACAGACGTGTACACATGTACATCGAACAATCCCGGTAAATAAAGCCCAACCAATCAGCCTAAAACAAACACAGGGGAAACCAATAAACCGAAAAGGGGAAAAGGGATCAGTGGCAGCTAGTAGGCCGGTGACGACGACCGCCGAGCGCCACCCGAACAGGAAGGGGAGCTACCTTCGGTAGGAGTCGTGACACTGTCTCCACTCATTTTGACATCTTGGGGAGATGAGAATCGTTGGCTGAACTAATTATGGGATACGGACCTGGAGAGCCAAAGTTTAATTTTATCGGCCCATTGTGTAACGACCGGTCGTAGCTTTCTAGTAAATGGTAAGGCCCGAAAGGTAAACTCATACAGGCTGGTACCTGTAGGGTAAGTCCTAGGGACAAACTCCCTAGTAGGTTGGTTCCTGCTAGTACTATAAAGTCAATAGTAAATCACAGAGGGGTAATACCTGTGATTACTATTAATGAAGGGTAGGTTCCTTTTAAGAATATGTCCCAAGTGGATATTTTCCTCTGCGAGATCCAGATAAAATATAAGAGCCAGGCTAATATACATGAAGGGTAGGTTCCCTGAAGGATAGGTCCCAAGCGGAGGTTTTTCTCTGCGAGAGCCAGGCTTATAAACATTGAAGGGTAAGTTCCCGTTAAGGATAGATCCCTAGTGGGGGTATATCTCTGCGAGACCTGTAAATAGAACAAAAGTCCCAGTTGCAGTGAGTTTTTGCAGGCGGCACTGGGGAGACGGCAGACTCTGGCCGGCTGAGGTGCACAGTAGGCCTGGTGCGTGGTACCGGAACTGGAGGTACCGGGCTGAGGACACGCACCTCAAGGCTAGTGCGGGGAGAAGGAACAGGGCATACTGGACCCTGGAGACGCACATTAGGCCTAGTGCGTGGTGCCGAAACTGGTGGTACCGGGCTGGGGACACGCATCTCAGGGCTAGTGTGGGGAGCAGCAACAGGATGCACAGGACTCTGGAGATGCACAGGAGGCTTGGTGCGTGGTGTAGGCACTGGTGGTAATAGGCTGGCGACACGCACCACAGGGCTAGTGCGTGGAGGAGGAACAGGCCTCTGGAAACGCACAGGAAGCCTGATGCGTGGTGTAGGCACTGGTGGTACTGGGCTGGGACGAGGAGGTGGCGCCGGAAATACCGGACCGTGCAGGCGTACTGGCTCCCTTGAGCACTGAGCCTGCCCAACCTTACCTGGTTGTATGCTCCCCATCGCTCGACCAGTGCGGGGAGGTGGAATTACCCGCACCGGGCTATGTAGGCGAACCGGGGACACCATGCGTAAGGCTGGTGCCATGTAAGCCGGCCCGAGGAGACGCACTGGAGACCAGACGCGTTGAGCCGGCTTCATGGCACCTGGCTCAATACTCAATCTAGCCCGGCCGATACGAGGAGCTGGTATGTACCGCACCGGGCTATGCACACGTACAAGAGACACCATGCGCTCTACTGCGTAACAGGTGTCTGCCCGTACTCTCGCTCTCCACGGTAAGTACAGAGAGTAGGCGCAGGTCTCCTACCTGACCTCGCCACACTCCCTTTTAGCCCCCACCCCCCGCAAAACATTTTTTGGGGCTGACTCACAGGCTTCCTACCGCTTCGTCGTGCTGCCTCCATTCGCCGGTATCCCTCCTCGCACTGCGCCAGACGATCCCAGGCGGGCTCCGGCATTCGCCCTGGGTCGATCGCCCACCTGTCAATCTCCTCCCACGTAGTGTAGCCCAGATCCTGCTCCCATTGCCATATATCCTGTGTAGGTGGGTCCTGTTGCTGTTTCACACGCTGCTTGGTCCTGGGTTGGTGGGTAATTCTGTCACGATTGTCATAATAAGCGGACCAAGGCGCAGCGGGATATGAGGACATCTTCTTTTAATAGAGATGACGAAACACGAAAACGAACACTTTTACAAAACAAAACAACAAACGACCGTGAAGCTACAAACGTTAGTGTATACACAAGCTACAAACGTTAAACATAGATAATTACCCACAAACACCTAAAGCCTATGGCTGCCTTAAATATGGCTCCCAATCAGAGACAACAATAAACAGCTGTCTCTGATTGAGAACCAAATCAGGCAACCATAGACTTTCCTAAACACCTACACTGAACACAACCCCATACATACTACAAAACCCCCTAAACAATACACACACCCTAAACTAGACAAAACACACAAACATCCCCCATGTCACACCCTGACCTAACTAAACTAATAAAGCAAATCAATATAACAAAGGCCAGGGTGTGACAGTACCCCCCCGCAGGAGGTGCGGACTCTGGCCGCAAAACCTGACACAGAAGGGGAGGGTCCGGGTGGGCCTTCCTATGGTGGCGGCTCGGGTGCGGGACGTGGACCCCCCACCACCATAGTCACTACCCGCTTTGGTGGCGCCTCTGGATCGGCGAGTTTCGGACTGATTACCATCCCATAGGGCGCCACTGGACGGAGGGGCAGCTCCGGACTGAGGGGCAGCTCCGGACTGAGGGGCAGCTCCGGACTGAGGGGCAGCTCCGGACTGAGGGGCAGCTCCGGACTGAGGGGCAGCTCCGGACTGAGGGGCAGCTCCGGACTGAGGGGCAGCTCCGGACTGAGGGGCAGCTCATGACTGGCAGATGGCTCTGGCGGATCCTGGCTGACGGCTCTGGCTGGTCATGGCTGGCTGACGGCTCTGGCTGGCCATGGCTGGCTGACGGCTCTGTCTGGTCATGGCTGGCTGACTGCTCTGGCTGGTCATGGCTGGCTGACGGCTCTGGCTGGTCATGGCTGGCTGACGGCTCTGGCTGGCTGACGGCTCTGGCTGGTCATGGCTGGCTGACGGCTCTGGCTGGTCATGGCTGGCGGACGGCTCTGGCTGGTCATTGCTGGCGGACGGCTCTGGCTGATCCTGTCTGGCGGACGGCCCTGGCTGATCCTGTCTGGCGGACGGCCCTGGCTGATCCTGTCTGGAGGACGGCTCTGGCTGATCCTGTCTGGCGGACGGCTCTGGCTGAACCTGTCTGGCGGACGGCTCTGGCTGATCCTGTCTGGCGGACGGCTCTGGCTGATCCTGTCTGGTGGACGGCTCTGGCTGATCCTGTCTGGCGGACGGCTCTGGCTGATCCTGTCTAGCGGACGGCTCTGGCTGATCCTGTCTGGCGGACGGCTCTAGCGGCTCGGGACAGACGGGCAGCTCTGACGGCTCGGGACAGACGGGCAGCTCTGACGGCTCGGGACAGACTGGCAGCTCTGACGGCTCGGGACAGACGGGCAGCTCTGACGGCTCGGGACAGACGGGCAGCTCTGACGGCTCGGGACAGACGGGCAGCTCTGACGGCTCGGGACAGACGGGCAGCTCTGACGGCTCTGGGCAGACGGGCAGCTCTGACGGATCTGGGCAGACGGACAGTGCAGGCGGCACTGGGCAGACGGCAGACTCTCGCCGGCTGAGGCGCACAGTAGGCCTGGTGCGTGGTACCGGAACTGGAGGTACCAGGCTGAGGACACGCACCTCAAGGCTAGTGCGGGGAGAAGGAACAGGGCATACTGGACCCTGGAGACGCACATTAGGCCTAGTGCGTGGTGCCGAAACTGGTGGTACCGGGCTGGGGACACGCATCTCAGGGCTAGTGTGGGGAGCAGCAACAGGATGCACAGGACTCTGGAGATGCACAGGAGGCTTGGTGCGTGGTGTAGGCACTGGTGGTAATAGGCTGGCGACACGCACCACAGGGCTAGTGCGTGGAGGAGGAACAGGCCTCTGGAGACGCACAGGAAGCCTGATGCGTGGTGTAGGCACTGGTGGTACTGGGCTGGGACGAGGAGGTGGCGCCGGAAATACCGGACCGTGCAGGCGTACTGGCTCCCTTGAGCACTGAGCCTGCCCAACCTTACCTGGTTGTATGCTCCCCATCGCCCGACCAGTGCGGGGAGGTGGAATAACCCGCACCGGGCTATGTAGGCGAACCGGGGACACCATGCGTAAGGCTGGTGCCATGTAAGCCGGCCCGAGGAGACGCACTGGAGACCAGACGCGTTGAGCCGGCTTCATGGCACCTGGCTCAATACTCAATCTAGCCCGGCCGATACGAGGAGCTGGTATGTACCGCACCGGGCTATGCACACGTACAAGAGACACCATGCGCTCTACTGCGTAACAGGTGTCTGCCCGTACTCTCGCTCTCCACGGTAAGTACAGAGAGTAGGCGCAGGTCTCCTACCTGACCTCGCCACACTCCCTTTTAGCCCCCACCCCCCGCAAAGTTTTTTTTTGGGCTGACTCACAGGCTTCCTACCGCTTCGTCGTGCTGCCTCCATTCGCCGGTATCCCTCCTCGCACTGCGCCAGAGGATCCCAGGCGGGCTCCGGCATTCGCCCTGGGTCGATCGCCCACCTGTCGATCTCCTCCCACGTAGTGTAGCCCAGATCCTTCTCCCATTGCCATATATCCTGTGTAGGTGGGTCCTGTTGCTGTTTCACACGCTGCTTGGTCCTGGGTTGGTGGGTAATTCTGTCACGATCGTCATAATAAGCGGACCAAGGCGCAGCGGGATATGAGGACATCTTCTTTTAATAGAGATGACGAAACACGAAAACGAACACTTTTACAAAACAAAACAACAAACGACCGTGAAGCTACAAACGTTAGTGTATACACAAGCTACAAACGTTAAACATAGATAATTACCCACAAACACCTAAAGCCTATGGCTGCCTTAAATATGGCTCCCAATCAGAGACAACAATAAACAGCTGTCTCTGATTGAGAACCAAATCAGGCAACCATAGACTTTCCTAAACACCTACACTGAACACAACCCCATACATACTACAAAACCCCCTAAACAATACACACACCCTAAACTAGACAAAACACACAAACATCCCCCATGTCACACCCTGACCTAACTAAACTAATAAAGCAAATCAATATAACAAAGGCCAGGGTGTGACAGTACCCCCCCGCAGGAGGTGCGGACTCTGGCCGCAAAACCTGACACAGAAGGGGAGGGTCCGGGTGGGCCTTCCTATGGTGGCGGCTCGGGTGCGGGACGTGGACCCCCCACCACCATAGTCACTACCCGCTTTGGTGGCGCCTCTGGATCGGCGAGTTCCGGACTGATTACCATCCCATAGGGCGCCACTGGACGGAGGGGCAGCTCCGGACTGAGGGGCAGCTCCGGACTGAGGGGCAGCTCCGGACTGAGGGGCAGCTCCGGACTGAGGGGCAGCTCCGGACTGAGGGGCAGCTCCGGACTGAGGGGCAGCTCATGACTGGCAGATGGCTCTGGCGGATCCTGGCTGACGGCTCTGGCTGGTCATGGCTGGCTGACGGCTCTGGCTGGCCATGGCTGGCTGACGGCTCTGTCTGGTCATGGCTGGCTGACTGCTCTGGCTGGTCATGGCTGGCTGACGGCTCTGGCTGGTCATGGCTGGCTGACGGCTCTGGCTGGCTGACGGCTCTGGCTGGTCATGGCTGGCTGACGGCTCTGGCTGGTCATGGCTGGCGGACGGCTCTGGCTGGTCATTGCTGGCGGACGGCTCTGGCTGATCCTGTCTGGCGGACGGCCCTGGCTGATCCTGTCTGGCGGACGGCCCTGGCTGATCCTGTCTGGAGGACGGCTCTGGCTGATCCTGTCTGGCGGATGGCTCTGGCTGAACCTGTCTGGCGGACGGCTCTGGCTGATCCTGTCTGGCGGACGGCTCTGGCTGATCCTGTCTGGCGGACGGCTCTGGCTGATCCTGTCTGGTGGACGGCTCTGGCTGATCCTGTCTGGCGGACGGCTCTGGCTGATCCTGTCTAGCGGACGGCTCTGGCTGATCCTGTCTGGCGGACGGCTCTAGCGGCTCGGGACAGACGGGCAGCTCTGACGGCTCGGGACAGACGGGCAGCTCTGACGGCTCGGGACAGACTGGCAGCTCTGACGGCTCGGGACAGACGAGCAGCTCTGACGGCTCGGGACAGACGGGCAGCTCTGACGGCTCGGGACAGACGGGCAGCTCTGACGGCTCGGGACAGACGGGCAGCTCTGACGGCTCTGGGCAGACGGGCAGCTCTGACGGATCTGGGCAGACGGACAGTGCAGCGGCACTGGGCAGACGGCAGACTCTGGCCGGCTGAGGCGCACAGTAGGCCTGGTGCGTGGTACCGGAACTGGAGGTACCGGGCTGAGGACACGCACCTCAAGGCTAGTGCGGGGAGAAGGAACAGGGCATACTGGACCCTGGAGACGCACATTAGGTCTAGTGCGTGGTGCCGAAACTGGTGGTACCGGGCTGGGGACACGCATCTCAGGGCTAGTGTGGGGAGCAGCAACAGGATGCACAGGACTCTGGAGATGCACAGGAGGCTTGGTGCGTGGTGTAGGCACTGGTGGTAATAGGCTGGCGACACGCACCACAGGGCTAGTGCGTGGAGGAGGAACAGGCCTCTGGAGACGCACAGGAAGCCTGATGCGTGGTGTAGGCACTGGTGGTACTGGGCTGGGACGAGGAGGTGGCGCCGGAAATACCGGACCGTGCAGGCGTACTGGCTCCCTTGAGCACTGAGCCTGCCCAACCTTACCTGGTTGTATGCTCCCCATCGCCCGACCAGTGCGGGGAGGTGGAATAACCCGCACCGGGCTATGTAGGCGAACCGGGGACACCATGCGTAAGGCTGGTGCCATGTAAGCCGGCCCGAGGAGACGCACTGGAGACCAGACGCGTTGAGCCGGCTTCATGGCACCTGGCTCAATACTCAATCTAGCCCGGCCGATACGAGGAGCTGGTATGTACCGCACCGGGCTATGCACACGTACAAGAGACACCATGCGCTCTACTGCGTAACAGGTGTCTGCCCGTACTCTCGCTCTCCACGGTAAGTACAGAGAGTAGGCGCAGGTCTCCTACCTGACCTCGCCACACTCCCTTTTAGCCCCCACCCCCCGCAAAGTTTTTTTTTGGGCTGACTCACAGGCTTCCTACCGCTTCGTCGTGCTGCCTCCATTCGCCGGTATCCCTCCTCGCACTGCGCCAGAGGATCCCAGGCGGGCTCCGGCATTCGCCCTGGGTCGATCGCCCACCTGTCGATCTCCTCCCACGTAGTGTAGCCCAGATCCTTCTCCCATTGCCATATATCCTGTGTAGGTGGGTCCTGTTGCTGTTTCACACGCTGCTTGGTCCTGGGTTGGTGGGTAATTCTGTCACGATCGTCATAATAAGCGGACCAAGGCGCAGCGGGATATGAGGACATCTTCTTTTAATAGAGATGACGAAACACGAAAACGAACACTTTTACAAAACAAAACAACAAACGACCGTGAAGCTACAAACGTTAGTGTATACACAAGCTACAAACGTTAAACATAGCTAATTACCCACAAACACCTAAAGCCTATGGCTGCCTTAAATATGGCTCCCAATCAGTGACAACAATAAACAGCTGTCTCTGATTGAGAACCAAATCAGGCAACCATAGACTTTCCTAAACACCTACACTGAACACAACCCCATACATACTACAAAACCCCCTAAACAATACACACACCCTAAACTAGACAAAACACACAAACATCCCCCATGTCACACCCTGACCTAACTAAACTAATAAAGAAAATCAATATAACAAAGGCCAGCGTGTGACAATGGGGTCTTTTCAATTCAGTTAAAATGGGCATGCAGGAGGATGAAATGTTTTGAACAGAATGGTTTCTGAAGGACAGGGAAAGAAATGGAGAGGAAACATTTTAATGGTGTCGAAAGCTCTGAATATTAAAAATTCCTAATGAAGAATGATCAACTTCATTATGCATTAAATAGACAGGGGGATTTCATTAAATGAATTCTTGTGAAACACTCTCTATCCAAATTGTACCATTACTTTAAGAGATTATTATTATTTCCGTAGGGAGTTATAAAGAGTTGCAATTCTAAGTTGATTAGTTATTCGAATTGGTTTATTTTTGATTTAACATGTTTTTTTTTTAATCACATTTTTGAAAGGGGAAAATGACCAGTTCCCTGAGGTAATGGTCTTTGGGGTACTTATACAGTGGTACTGTGTTTCGGCTGCATATAGAAAGGAAACTATATGTTAATAAAGGATGGCAGTTACTTCAAATGGATTGTGATATATGTATTGCTGATTTCATGTTGGGTTTTTGTTTTGATACAAATATCACCAGATTGGGATCCTGGGGTGGGGATTCTGCGAGGGGTTAGGGTGCAGATTGGGTTCCTGAAGTGGGGATTCTGCGAGGGGTTAGGGTGCTATCTTCAGGATCTTCCTAGAGGTCGCCAGTAAGGGAGTATGGACTAATTTAGAAAATGATTTTTTTTAGCAGTAACATTACGTTATGCTTTTTGACATTTGTCTTGGAGATGTTATTAAGAAAATGTTAATGTCCTAATTCGTCATATAGTCAACGTTTGTCTGGTTTCCTGAAACAGAAATGTAATGAACTTAACTGTTTGTTATGATCTGTGCTTTGTTGAGGTTATCATGGAAGGTGACGTCAGATCGTGTCTTAATGCATGGTAGGAATAATTTGACCATAGACAGTGTGTGTAAACCTCAAAACCCTCCCTAACCGGCTGAAGAAAGTGCGACAAAGGCGTGCAATGAGAGACAGTGACTTTTACCACTCCTATCTGAGTCCGAGCCATAAACCAGGGCCGGGGTGCTGAGAGACAATGACTTTTACCAATCCTATCTGAGTCCGAGCCATAAACCAGGACCGGGGTGCTGAGAGACAATGACTGAAGGGACAGGGACAGTAACTGAAGGAGCCGTAGGGACAGTAACTGAAGGAGCAGTAGGGACAGTAACTGAAGGAGCAGTAGGGACAGTAACTGAAGGAGCTGTAGGGACAGTATCTGAAGGAGCAGTAGGGACAGTAACTGAAGGAGTTGTAGGGACAGTAACTGAAGGAGCAGTAGGGACAGTAACTGAAGGAGCTGTAGGGACAGTAACTGAAGGAGCTGTAGGGACAGTAACTGAAGGAGCTGTAGGGACAGTAACAGAAGGAGCTGTAGGGACAGTAACTGAAGGAGCCGTAGGGACCGTATCTGAAGGAGCTGTAGGGACCGCATCTGAAGGAGCAGTAGGGACAGTAACTGAAGGAGCAGTAGGGACAGTAACTGAAGGAGTTGTAGGTACAGTAACTGAAGGAGCAGTAGGGACAGTAACTGAAGGAGCTGTAGGCACAGTAACTGAAGGAGCTGTAGGGACAGTAACTGAAGGAGCTGTAGGAACAGTATCTGAAGGAGCAGTAGGGACAGTAACTGAAGGAGCTGTAGGGACAGTAACTGAAGGAGTTGTAGGTACAGTAACTGAAGGAGCAGTAGGGACAGTATCTGAAGGAGCAGTAGGGACAGTAACTGAAGGAGCTGTAGGGACAGTATCTGAAGGAGCAGTAGGGACAGTAACTGAAGGAGCTGTAGGGACAGTAACTGAAGGAGCTGTAGGGACAGTAACAGAAGGAGCTGTAGGGACAGTAACTGAAGGAGCTGTAGGGACAGCAACTGAAGGAGCTGTAGGGACAGTAACTGAAGGAGCTGTAGGGACAGTAACAGAAGGAGCTGTAGGGACAGTAACTGAAGGAGCTGTAGGGACAGTAACAGAAGGAGCTGTAGGGACAGTAACAGAAGGAGCTGTAGGGACAGTAACTGAAGGAGCTGTAGGGACAGTAACTGAAGGAGCTGTAGGGACAGTAACTGAAGGAGCTGTAGGGATAGTAACTGAAGGAGCAGTAGGGACAGTAACTGTAGGAGCTGTAGGGACAGTAAATGAAGGAGCTGTAGGGATAGTAACTGAAGGAGCAGTAGGGACAGTAACTGAAGGAGCTGTAGGGACAGTATCTGAAAGAGCAGTTCTTGTAGCGTAGGATGCTATATTGATATCATGGAATTGGACTACTGAATAAATGAGATGTATTGTGAGACTATAGTCATTGGCCATGTTGGAAGTAGCAGGGGTTAATGTAGTAGCATTGTTGGGATATCAGTTTATGACGACTCATGTCACATGGATTGGTTACTGGTAACTGGGGGACCGATGGGAGGACAGGGGATTCAGTTATTCAAATATCACAAATGATGTGGTCAGGAAATGACCCATGTGTCGCAGTGTGTAAATCCTCAGGTGAAAGCAGAGGTATAACCAAGGGCACGGGCTGAATTCTGGAGATTGAGTGTACATCAAGAGACACGAGGCGTGGGTGTTGGGACAGCGTTGATTTGGGCCACACACACTACTTCGAACAGTACCTGCAGAGGTTTAGATCGCCATGTCTCTCCTTGGGGGGGTGCATAGTTCTCATGTGAAGTGAGGCCCAGCTGCATAATTGGTGAGTGAAGACACCATGACAGAGGAAGCAGAGCGAGAGAGAGACTAGATTTCACTGTAAGACATACAGCGGGGTCTGGGAACTACTATAAACATCATAGTTGGTTTGGGGTTTAGCTGCTTTATGGGTTAATGCATCATATGATAAGAGGAAAGAGGAGTAATTGTACTCTGAACAAAATGTTGAAGCAATTGACGTGAAAGCATATACAGTGCTGAGTTACCTCAAGAGGATGTAACGTGGATAAGGGATAAGAACACCCACCAACTCTCATAATGAATACCCACCAACGCTCATAATGAACACCCACCAACGCTCATAATGAATACCCACCAACGCTCATGAAGAACACCCACCAACGATCATAATGAATACCCACCAACGCTCATGAAGAACACCCACCAACGCTCATAATGAATACCCACCAACGCTCATGAAGAACACCCACCAACGCTCATAATGAATACCCACCAACGCTTACAATGAATACCCACCAACGCTCATAATGAATACCCACCAACGCTTACAATGAATACCCACCAACGCTCATGAAGAACACCCGCCAACGCTTATAATGAATACCCACCAACGCTTACAATGAATACCCACCAATGCTCATGAGGAACACCCACCAACGCTTATAATGAATACCCACCAACGCATATAATGATTACCCACCGACGCTCATGAGGAACACCCACCAACGCTCATAGTGAATACCCACCAACGCTCATAATGAATACCCACCAACTCTCATAATGAATACCCACCAACGCTCATAATGAATACCCACCAACGCTCATAATGAATACCCACCAACCCTCATAATGAATACCCACCAACCCTCATAATGAATACCCACCAACGCTCATAATGAATACCCACCAACGCTCATAATGAATAAATGAGAAATACCCACCAACGCTCACAATGAATACCCACAAATGCTCACAATGAATAACCACCAACGCTCATGAGGAACACCCACCAACGCTTATAATGAATACCCACCAATGCTCATAATGAATACCCACCAACGCTTATAATGAATACCCACCAACGCTCATAATGAATACCCACCAACGCTTATAATGAATACCCACCAACGCTCATAATGAACACCCACCAACGCTTATAATGAATACCCACCAAAGCTCATAATGAACACCCACCAACGCTCATAATGAATACCCACCAACGCTTATAATGAATACCCACCAACGCTCATAATGAATACCCACCAACGTTCATAATGAATACCCACCAACGCTCATAATGAATACCCACCAACGCTTATTATGAATTTCCACCAACAATCATAATGAATACCCACCAACGCTCCTAATGAATAAATGAGGAATACCCACCAACGCTCACAATGAAAACCCACCAACTCTCATAATGAATACCCACCAATGCTCACAATGAATAACCACCAACCCTCATGAGGAATACCCACCAATGCTCACAATGAATAACCAACCCTCATGAGGAATACCCACCAATGCTCACAATGAATAACCACCAACCTTCATGAGGAATACCCACCAAATGCTCACAATGAATAACCAACCCTCATAATGAATACCCACCAATGCTCACAATGAATAACCAACCCTCATGAGGAATACCCACCAATGCTCACAATGAATAACCACCAACTCTCATAATGAATACCCACCAATGCTCACAATGAATAACCACCAACTCTCATAATGAATACCCACCAATGCTCACAATGAATAAACATCTCTCATGAGAAATAACCACCAACTCTCATGAGGAATACCCACCAATGCTCACAACGAATAACCACCAACCCTCATGAGTATATTACTATAAAGGCAGTGTATGTGATGACGTTTCTGTGTGTTGGTTACTTGGACAGAGTTGTTGTTGTGGTGATTAAAACGGACCTTGAATGTCAGTGCGCTCTCAGAATAACCAGGAGGGAGTAACAGCACGATGGCTAAAAGACCACTAGAGCGGACTGTTCACGGTCGGATATCTCATATAAGGCACTGACCTGACTCATCCATATGTCTTGTAATACTATGGTATCTACTGGTGTCTGTTTTTTTTCAGACTGGTTATTACCAAACCATATCCCAATCTGAACCTGAGCCTGGCTTAAACCTGATAGAACAAATACCTAGCTGAACCCATGGCTTCAGGACCTTTTTAGAATATTGGGATAGGAGATTTCCCTGTGAGCTCAGTTTGATGGCCATTTGGAGTTCCTTACCTGAAAGTCAAGGTTAGGTTTCGGGTAGGTGTATATCTACCTGAAAGTCAAGGTTAGGGTTGGGGTAGGTAAATATCTACCTGAAAGTCAGGGTTAGGGTTGGGGTAGGTGTATATCTACCTGAAAGTCAAGGTTAGGGTTGGGGTAGGTGTATATCTACCTGAAAGTCAGGGTTAGGGTTGGGGTAGGTGTATATCTACCTGAAAGTCAGGGTTAGGGTTGGGGTAGGTACATATCTACCTGAAAGTTAGGGTTAGGGTTGGGGTAGGTGCATATTTACCTAAAAGTCAGGGTTAGGGTCGGGGTAAGATAGGTGTATATTTACCTGGAAGTCAGCGTCAGGGTTAGGGTTGGGGTAAGGTAGGTGTATATTTACCTGGAAGTCAGGGTTAGGGTTGGGGTTGGGGTAAGGTAGGTGTATATTTACCTGGAAGTCAGGGTTAGGGTTGGGGTAAGGTAGGTGTATATTTACCTGGAAGTCAGGGTTAGGGTCGGGGTAAGGTAGGTGTATATTTACCTGGAAGTCAGGGTTAGGGTTAGGGTTGGGGTAAGGTAGGTGTATATTTACCTGGAAGTCAGGGTCAGGGTTAGGGTAGGGGTAAGGTAGGTGTATATTTACCTGGAAGTCAGGGTCAGGGTTAGGGTTGGGGTAAGGTAGGTGTATATTTACCTGGAAGTCAGGGTTAGGGTTGGGGTAAGGTAGGTGTATATTTACCTGGAAGTCAGGGTTAGGGTTGGGGTAAGGTAGGTGTATATTTACCTGGAAGTCAGGGTTAGGGTCGGGGTAAGGTAGGTGTATATTTACCTGGAAGTCAGGGTTAGGGTTTGGGTAAGGTAGGTGTATATTTACCTGGAAGTCAGGGTCAGGGTTAGGGTTGGGGTAAGGTAGGTGTATATTTACCTGGAAGTCAGGGTCAGGGTTAGGGTTGGGGTAAGGTAGGTGTATATTTACCTGGAAGTCAGGGTTAGGGTCGGGGTAAGGTAGGTGTATATTTACCTGGAAGTCAGGGTTAGGGTTGGGGTAAGGTAAGTGTATATTTACCTGGAAGTCAGGGTCAGGGTTAGGGTTGGGGTAAGGTAGGTGTATATTTACCTGGAAGTCAGGGTTAGGGTTGGGGTAAGGTAGGTGTATATTTACCTGGAAGTCAGGGTTAGGGTTGGGGTAAGGTAGGTGTATATTTACCTGGAAGTCAGGGTCAGGGTTAGGGTTGGGGTAAGGTAGGTGTATATTTACCTGGAAGTCAGGGTCAGGGTTAGGGTTGGGGTAAGGTAGGTGTATATTTACCTGGAAGTCAGGGTTAGGGTTGGGGTTGGGGTAAGGTAGGTGTATATTTACCTGGAAGTCAGGGTTAGGGTTGGGGTAAGGTAGGTGTATATTTACCTGGAAGTCAGGGTTAGGGTCGGGGTAAGGTAGGTGTATATTTACCTGGAAGTCAGGGTTAGGGTCGGGGTAAGTTAGGTGTATATTTACCTGGAAGTCAGGGTTAGGGTTGGGGTAAGGTAGGTGTATATTTACCTGGAAGTCAGGGTCAGGGTTAGGGTTGGGGTAAGGTAGGTGTATATTTACCTGGAAGTCAGGGTTAGGGTCGGGGTAAGGTAGGTGTATATTTACCTGGAAGTCAGGGTTAGGGTTGGGGTAAGGTAGGTGTATATTTAACTGGAAGTCAGGGTTAGGGTTAGGGTTGGGGTAAGGTAGGTGTATATTTAACTGGAAGTCAGGGTTAGGGTTGGGGTAAGGTAGGTGTATATTTACCTGGAAGTCAGGGTTAGGGTTGGGGTAAGGTAGGTGTATATTTACCTGGAAGTCAGGGTTAGGGTTGGGGTAAGGTAGGTGTATATTTACCTGGAAGTCAGGGTTAGGGTTGGGGTAAGGTAGGTGTATATTTACCTGGAAGTCAGGGTTAGGGTTGGGGTAAGGTAGGTGTATATTTACCTGGAAGTCAGGGTCAGGGTTAGGGTTGGGGTAAGTTAGGTGTATATTTACCTGGAAGTCAGGGTTAGGGTCGGGGTAAGGTAGGTGTATATTTACCTGGAAGTCAGGGTTAGGGTCGGGGTAAGGTAGGTGTATATTTAACTGGAAGTCAGGGTTAGGGTTAGGGTCGGGGTAAGGTAGGTGTATATTTACCTGGAAGTCAGGGTCAGGGTTAGGGTTGGGGTAAGTTAGGTGTATATTTACCTGGAAGTCAGGGTTAGGGTCGGGGTAAGGTAGGTGTATATTTAACTGGAAGTCAGGGTTAGGGTTGGGGTAAGTTAGGTGTATATTTACCTGGAAGTCAGGGTTAGGGTCGGGGTAAGGTAGGTGTATATTTAACTGGAAGTCAGGGTTAGGGTTAGGGTCGGGGTAAGGTAGGTGTATATTTACCTGGAAGTCAGGGTTAGGGTTGGGGTTGGGGTAAGGTAGGTGTATATTTACCTGGAAGTCAGGGTTAGGGTTGGGGTAAGGTAGGTGTATATTTACCTGGAAGTCAGGGTTAGGGTCGGGGTAAGGTAGGTGTATATTTAACTGGAAGTCAGGGTTAGGGTTAGGGTCGGGGTAAGGTAGGTGTATATTTACCTGGAAGTCAGGGTTAGGGTTGGGGTAAGGTAGCCAGGCGGAGCGAGAGTTCTCCTGGTACTTGAATGGGCCACCGAACACACGGGTGATGGCACTGAGGTTGAAGGCACACACTGCAGACGCTGCTATGCTGTTCCTGTAGGAGGGGAGGAGAGGGAGAGAGATACATATAAATATATATACACTACCAGTCAAAGGTTTGGACACACCTACTCATTCCAGGGTTTTGCTTTATTTGTACTATTTTCTACATTGTAGAACAATAGTGAAGAAATCAACAATATGAAATAACACATATGGAATCATCCAGCTTCATGAGGTAGTCACCTGAAATGCATTTCAATTAAAAGGTGGGCTTTCTTAAAAGTTAACTTGTGAAATGTATTTCCTTCTTAATGCATTTGAGCCAATCAGTTGTGTTGTGACAAGGTAGGTTGGGTATACAGAAGATGGTCTTTTACCAAATAGGGCTAAATCCATATTTTGGCAAGAACAGCTCAAATAAGCAAAGAGAAACGACAGTCCATCATTACATTAAGACATGAAGGTCAGTCAATCCGGAAAATTCCAAGAACTTTTAATGTTTCTACAAGTGCAGTCGCAAAAACCATCAAGCGTTATGAGGAAACTGCCTCTCATGAGGACCACCACAGGAAAGGAAGACCCAGAGTTACCTCTGCTGCAGAGGATAAGTTCACTAGAGTTACCAGCCTCAGAATGGAAAGGAAGACCCAGAGTTACCGCTGCTTCAGAGGATAAGTTCATTAGAGTTACCAGCCTCAGAATGGAAAGGAAGACCCAGAGTTACCTCTGCTGCAGAGGATAAGTTCATTAGAGTTACCAGCCTCAGAATAGAAAGGAAGACCCAGAGTTACCTCTGCTGCAGAGGATCAGTTCATTAGAGTTACCAGCCTCAGAATGGAAAGGAAGACCCAGAGTTACCTCTGCTGCAGAGGATAAGTTCATTAGATTTACCAGCCTCAGAATGGAAAGGAAGACCCAGAGTTACCTCTGCTGCAGAGGATAAGTTCATTAGAGTTACCAGTCTCAGAATAGAAAGGAAGACACAGAGTTACCTCTGCTGCAGAGGATCAGTTCATTAGAGTTACCAGTCTCAGAATAGAAAGGAAGACACAGAGTTACCTCTGCTGCAGAGGATAAGTTCATTAGAGTTACCAGTCTCAGAATGGAAAGGAAGACCCAGAGTTACCTCTGCTGCAGAGGATAAGTTCATTAGAGTTACCAGTCTCAGAATAGAAAGGAAGACACAGAGTTACCTCTGCTGCAGAGGATCAGTTCATTAGAGTTACCAGTCTCAGAATAGAAAGGAAGACACAGAGTTACCTCTGCTGCAGAGGATCAGTTCATTAGAGTTACCAGTCTCAGAATAGAAAGGAAGACACAGAGTTACCTCTGCTGCAGAGGATCAGTTCATTAGAGTTACCAGTCTCAGAATAGAAAGGAAGACACAGAGTTACCTCTGCTGCAGAGGATCAGTTCATTAGAGTTACCAGTCTCAGAATAGAAAGGAAGACACAGAGTTACCTCTGCTGCAGAGGATCAGTTCATTAGAGTTACCAGTCTCAGAATAGAAAGGAAGACACAGAGTTACCTCTGCTGCAGAGGATAAGTTCATTAGAGTTACCAGTCTCAGAATAGAAAGGAAGACACAGAGTTACCTCTGCTGCAGAGGATAAGTTCATTAGAGTTACCAGTCTCAGAATAGAAAGGAAGACACAGAGTTACCTCTGCTGCAGAGGATCAGTTCATTAGAGTTACCAGTCTCAGAATAGAAAGGAAGACACAGAGTTACCTCTGCTGCAGAGGATAAGTTCATTAGAGTTACCAGTCTCAGAAATCTGCAATTAACTGCATCTCAGATTGCAGCTCAAATAAATGCCTAACAGAGTTCAAGTAACAGATACATCTCAACATCAACTATTCAGAGGAGACTGAGTGAATCAGGCCTTCATGGTCAAATTACTGCAAAGAAAACATTACTAAAGGACACCAATAAGAAGAAGAGACTTGCTTGGGCTAAGAAACACGAGCAATGGACATTAGTCCTTTGGTCTGATGAGTCCAAATTTCAGATGTTTGGTTCTAACTGCCGTGAGACGCAGAGTCAGTGAACAGACAATCTCCACATGTGTGGTTCCCACCGTGAAGCATGGAGGAGGAGGTGTGATGGTGTGGGGGTGCTTTGCTGGTGAAACTGTCTTTGATTTGTTTAGAATTCAAGGCACACTTTACCAGCATGGCTACCACAGCATTCTGCAGTGATACGCCATCCCATCTGGATTGGGTTTAGTGGGACT
The DNA here is from genome assembly GCF_029448725.1 of Salvelinus fontinalis. Lineage (NCBI taxonomy): Eukaryota > Metazoa > Chordata > Actinopteri > Salmoniformes > Salmonidae > Salvelinus > Salvelinus fontinalis. The sequence goes on along the minus strand of NC_074671.1, from coordinate 14,079,363 downwards.
ATAATTTGTTTTTCAACAGGACAATGACCCAACACACCTCCGGGCTGTGTAAGGGCTATTTGACCAAGAAGGAGAGTGATAGAGTGCTGCATCAGATGACCTGGCCTCCACAATCACCCGACCTCAACCCAATTGAGAGGGTTTGGGATGAGTTGGAGTGCAAATTGAAGGAAAAACAGTCAACAAGTACATGATTCCATATGTGTAATTTCATTGTTTGGATGTGTGTTTCTCTGTGTTTCTCTGCATGTCTCTCTGTGTGTCTCTGCATGTCTCTGCATGTCTCTCTGTGTCTCTCTGTGTTTCTCTGCATGTCTCTCTGTGTGTCTCTGTGTTTCTCTGTGTTTCTCTGCATGTCTCTGTGTTTCTCTGTGTCTCGCTGTGTTTCTCTGCATGTGTCTCTCTGTGTTTCTCTGAATGTCTCTGTGTGTCTCTCTGAGTCTCTCTGTGTTTCTCTGCGTGTCTCTCTGTGTTTCTCTGCATGTCTCTCTGCATGTCTTTGTGTTTCTCTGCATGTCTCTGTGTCTCTCTGTGTTTCTCTGTATGTCTCTGCATGTCTCTCTGTCTGTCTCTGTATGTCTCTATGTTTCTCTGTATGTCTCTGTGTATCTCTGTGTCTCTGTATGTCTCTGTGTCTCTGTGTATCTCTGTGTATCTCTGTTTCTGTGTGTCTCTGTGTGTCTCTGTGTGTCTCTGTGTTTCTGTGTGTCTCTGTTTCTGTGTGTCTCTGTGTGTCTCTGTTTCTGTGTGTCTGTTTCTGTGTGTCTCCGTGTGTCTCTGTGTGTCTCCGTGTGTCTCTGTTTCTGTGTGTCTCTGTGTGTCTCTGTGTGTCTCTGTGTGTCTCTGTGTGTCTCTGTGTGTTTCTGGGTGTCTCTGTGTGTTTCTGTGTGTCTCTGTGTGTTTCTGTGTGTCTCTCTTTCTGTGTGTCTCTGTGTGTCTCTGTTTCTGTGTGTCTCTGCGTGTTTCTGTGTGTCTCTGTTTCTGTGTGTCTCTGCGTGTTTCTGTGTGTCTCTGTGTGTCTCTGTGTGTCTCTGTTTCTGTGTGTCTCTGTGTGTCTCTGTGTGTTTCTGTGTGCTTCTGTGTGCTTCTGTGTGTCTATGTGTGCTTCTGTGTGTCTCTGTGTGTCTCTGTGTGTGTCTCTGTGTGTCTCTTTGTGTCTAGAATGTATTTCTTACACGTTAGTAGTGAAGATCCCATAGAGCAGGTCTAACTCTGGCAGGTAGAAAGTCCCCTGTAGTTCATTATAGTTGAACGGTATCTCCCCTGGTCGAGAGCAGTTCAACCGTGCCTTCATGAACGTGGTCCAGGTGTCCTCCAATAGGAAGCGTCCTCCAATGTCGTTCTTACAGACCCGAGCAGCACGTGAGAACACGGTCCGACCGCAGTCGTGTTCCAACGCGTTCTCCCGGAAGAAGAAGTAGGTGAAGTTCCCGATGTCGTAGGAGGAGACAAAGTTAGGCTCTGTTGAAGTAGGAGACAAAGTTAGGCTCTGTTGAAGAAGGAGACAAATTTAGGCTCTGTTGAAGTAGAAGACAAAGTTAGCCTCTGTTGAAGTAGGAGACAAAGTTAGCCTCTGTTGAA
>NC_074671.1:14055282-14075282 GCF_029448725.1 Salvelinus fontinalis | reverse complement strand
CCAGAGAGAGAGAGAGGGATAGCAAGATAAAAATCCAGAGAGAGAGAGAGAGGGATAGCAAGATAAAAATCCAGAGAGAGAGAGAGAGGGATAGCAAGATAAAAATCCAGAGAGAGAGAGAGGGATAGCAAGATAAAAATCCAGAGAGAGAGAGAGAGAGGGATAGCAAGATAAAAATCCAGAGAGAGAGAGGGATAGCAATATAAAAATCCAGAGAGAGAGAGAAAGGGATAGCAAGATAAAAATCCAGAGAGAGAGAGAGGGATAGCAAGATAAAAATCCAGAGAGAGAGAGAGGGATAGCAAGATAAAAATCCAGAGAGAGAGAGAGAGGGATAGCAAGATAAAAATCCAGAGAGAGAGAGAGAGGGATAGCAAGATAAAAATCCAGAGAGAGAGAGAGGGATAGCAAGATAAAAATCCAGAGAGAGAGAGAGAGGGATAGCAAGATAAAAATCCAGAGAGAGAGAGAGTGATAGCAAGATAAAAATCCAGAGAGAGAGAGGGATAGCAAGATAAAAATCCAGAGAGAGAGAGAGGGATAGCAAGATAAAAATCCAGAGAGAGAGAGAGAGAGAAGGATAGCAAGATAAAAATCCAGAGAGAGAGAGAGATAGCGAGAGAAAAAGCCAAAGAGAGAGGGATCGCAAGAGAAAAATCCAGAGAGAGAGAGAGAGATTGCAAGATAAAAATCCAGAGAGAGAGAGAGAGGGATAGCAAGATAAAAATCCAGAGAGAGAGAGAGAGAGGGATAGCAAGATAAAAATCCAGAGAGAGAGAGAGGGATAGCAAGATAAAAATCCAGAGAGAGAGAGAGGGATAGCAAGATAAAAATCCAGAGAGAGAGAGAGGGATAGCAAGATAAAAATCCAGAGAGAGAGAGAGAGATAGCAAGATAAAAATCCAGAGAGAGAGAGAGGGATAGCAAGATAAAAATCCAGAGAGAGAGAGAGGGATAGCAAGATAAAAATCCAGAGAGAGAGAGAGAGATAGCAAGATAAAAATCCAGAGAGAGAGAGAGGGATAGCAAGATAAAAATCCAGAGAGAGAGAGAGGGATAGCAAGATAAAAATCCAGAGAGAGAGAGAGGGATAGCAAGATAAAAATCCAGAGATAGAGAGAAAGGGATAGCAAGATAAAAATCCAGAGAGAGAGAGAGAGATAGCAAGATAAAAATCCAGAGATAGAGAGAAAGGGATAGCAAGATAAAAATCCAGAGAGAGAGAGAGGGATAGCAAGATAAAAATCCAGAGAGAGAGAGAAAGGGATAGCAAGATAAAAATCCAGAGAGAAAGAGAGAGATAGCAAGATAAAAATCCAGAGAGAGAGAGAGAGAGGGATAGCAAGTTAAGAGAATACACTTAAACCCAATGCCCTTCATTGTTGTGAGGTCTGGGGTCCATTCACCAACCAAGAAATCTGCAAAAATATCCTCAGTGTACAATGCAAAACTCCAAATAATGCATGCAGAGCACAATTAGGCTGATACCCGCTAATTACCAAAATCCAGAAATGAGCCGTTAAATTCCACAAAAGGAAGCGATTCCCAAACCTTCCATAACAAAGCCATCACCTACAGAGAGATGTGCCTGGACAAGAGTCCCCTAAGCAAGCTGGTCCTGGGGCTCTGTTCACAAACACAAACACACCCCACAGAGCCCCAGGACAGCAACAAAATTAGACCCAAACAAATCATGAGAAAACAGAAAGATAATTACTTGAAAATTTGGAATGGATTTACCCAAAAGAACTGAGCAAACTGGAATGCTATTTGTCCCTAAACAGATAATAAATAGTGTCAGAATACCTGACCACTGTGACTGACCCAAACTTAAGGAATGCTTTGACTATGTACAGACTCAGTGAGCATTGCCTTGCTATTGAGAAAGGCCGTCGTAGGCAGACCTGGCTCTCAAGAGAAGACAGGCAATGTGCACACTGCCCACAAAATGAGGTGGAAACTGAGCTGCACTTCCTAACCTCCTGCCAAATGCGTGACCATATTAGAGACACATATTTCCCTCAGATTACACAGACAAAACCCAATTTTGAAAACAAACCCAGTTTTGATAAACTCCCATATCTACTGGGTGAAAAACCACAGTGTTCCATCACAGCAGCAAGATTTGTGACCTGTTGCCACAAGAAAAGAGAAACCAGTGAAGAACAAACACCATTGTAAATACAACCCATATTTATGTTTATTTATTTAGGGGTCCATAGGATCTTGATGTAGAGCTGTGAGGTAAAGGTGATTAGGGAACATAAATGATGGTCTTCTTATTAATGCCTTTTGTGTTCCAATAGTAAAAGCCTATTATTCATCCTGGGAAGCCTACCGATTCAGATGAGGAAGGACCGAAGCAGTGGCGTAGTAAATCTGCTGACCTCCCACATCCACTCATTGCTGGTTCATTTTTATGTTTGACATTATTGGGCCTAAACCACATGCTTTATCCTCGTTGACAGTGATTTAATCCACTTTTAAATTAAACATATATATATATTTTTGCTCTTTCAAATGCTCTTCTCCTCCGCAAGCTTTGCACAGCTTCACAGGAGAAGAGAGAGAGAGAGAGAAACATCTATTCAGTAACTCATAAATTGAGGTACTGAACCTTTTCTCAAAGGTTGCTGCAACACATGTGGTGCCTATTTATATATATACATATATTTCTGGTTTTATTTTTTTGGTTCAATGCGAATCAGATCAAATCCCTGGTTGACAAGAGATTGACCTGCTCTTTTAGAGAATGAGTGAAGCAGCGTATTCAATCAGCAGCCTTGTTCCAGGGGGGGTTTTGTTCTGGAACACACTGCGCTCTTCACACCGACACGCTGATTTCATCGTTTCACTACCAGATTAAAATGACACTTTGATGTCCTTCAACAAGGAAAGAGAGAAACATGTCAAGAAAGAATGAGAAAGCTTATGTGACATAATATTTTTTTTTTAAAGAAGTTAAAGACTTTGATCCTTTGTTGTCTTGAAAGAAATGGAAACAAAAAAGTGTGTTTATGGTCTTTGTCGTCAGTAAACTGTGACAGTGACAGACACCACACGTTAACTCCTTCAACACCTTTCCTACATCTCTATACTACTACTGCTTATCCCCCTACCCTTTACCTCCTTCCAGTACCCAGCCTACCATTCAGCCATTTGGAGTTGTACTGTGCGGTGCGTAGAGGCGGCAGCCCCCCCAGACTGCGGTAGATAGCTGGGTCTCTGCCAGAGAAGTCCATGGCGGTGGCAGCATACAGATCTCCACTGGAGGTGATCAGGGCTGTGGAGTTATGGAGAGGGTTGTAGGGACAACGGGCCATCCCACTGATCTGGTCATGGATCTCTGTCAGGTTGGTCAGCTAGATGAGTTGAGAGGGGGAGGAGGGAGAGGGGGTGGACGGGAGAGGGGGGGGGGGGTGGACGGGAGAGGGGGACAGAGGTGGAGGAGATGAGGGGGAGGAGAGAAGGGGACAGATGTGGAGGAGATGGGGGAGAGGAGAGAAGGGGACAGAGGTGGAGGAGATGAGGGGGAGGAGAGAGGGGGACAGAGGTGGAGGAGATGAGGGGGGGGGAGAGAGGGGGACAGAGGTGGAGGAGATGGGGGAGAGGAGAGAAGGGGACAGAGGTGGAGGAGATGAGGGGGAGGAGAGAAGGGGACAGAGGTGGAGGAGATGGGGGAGAGGCGAGAAGGGGACAGAGGTGGAGGAGATGAGGGGGAGGAGAGAGGGGGACAGAGGTGGAGGAGATGAGGGGGGGGGAGAGAGGGGGACAGATGTGGAGGAGATGAGGGGGGAGGAGAGAGGGGGACAGAGGTGGAGCAGATGGGGGGGAGGAGAGAGGGGGACAGAGGTGGAGGAGATGAGGGGGAGGAGAGAGGGGAACAGAGGTGGAGCAGATGGGGGGGGGAGAGGGGGACAGATGTGGAGGAGATGAGGGAGAGGAGAGAGGGGAACAGAGGTGGAGCAGATGGGGGGGGGGAGGGGGACAGATGCGGAGCAGATGAGGTGGAGGAGATGAGGGGGAGGAGAGAGGGGAACAGAGGTGGAGGAGATGAGGGGGAGGAGAGAGGGGGACAGAGGTGGAGGAGATGAGGGGGAGGAGAGAGGGGGACAGAGGTGGAGCAGATGAGGGGGAGGAGAGATGGGGACAGAGGTGGAGGAGATGAGGGGGGGAGGAGAGAGGGGGACAGAGGTGGATGAGATGAGGGGGGGGGAGAGGGGGATAGAGGTGGAGGAGATGAGGGGGGCAGGAGAGAGGGGGGCAGAGGTGGAGGAGATGAGGGGGGGAGAGAGGGGGACAGATGTGGATGATATGAGGGGGAGGAGAGAGGGGGACAGAGGTGGAGGATATGAGGGGGGCAGGAGAGAGGGGGGCAGAGGTGGATGAGATGAGGGGGGGGGAGAGGGGGACAGAGGTGGATGAGATGAGGGGGGGAGAGAGGGGGACGGAGGTGGAGGAGATGAGGGGGGCAGGAGAGAGGGGGGCAGAGGTGGAGCAGATGGGGGGGGCAGAGGTGGAGCAGATGGGGGGGGGCAGAGGTGGAGCAGATGGGGGGGGCAGAGGTGGAGCAGGAGGAATAAAAAATGATTTTACTTTTCCTTGGCTTATCTACAGTAGAACAATACAAATAGGCTATAAGTTTAAATAAAGATTCCAAAGCTGGATCATGAGCCAGAGTCCTTGATCCCTCATAGAGCTAAACACACTCAAAAGTCAATACACCTCATACACACGCGCACCTCTTGTCTTGTACATTATCAGCCCACCATGCCCAAGAGGTAATTGACATTTGTACAGACTTCAGATTAAAAAGAAGGATATGGAATCCCATAAACTATAATGCCTGTGAAACTGCTTTTCTCCTCTAGGAAAAAACCTGTCACTTATCGTTACTGTAGGACCATCTTACAGTACCCAGCTCAAATAGGGGCGGCAGGTAGCCTAGTGGTTAGAGGGGGGCGGCAGGTAGCCTAGTGGTTAGAGGGGGGAGACAGGTAGCCTAGTGGTTATAGGGGGAGGCAGGTAGCCTAGTGGTTAGAGGGGGGAGGCAGGTAGCCTAGTGGTTATAGGAGGGAGGCAGGTAGCCTAGTGGTTAGAGGGGGGAGACAGGTAGCCTAGTGGCTAGAGGGGGGAGACAGGTAGCCTGGTGGTTATAGGGGGGAGGCAGGTAGCCTAGTGGTTAGAGGGGGGAGGCAGGTAGCCTAGTGGTTAGAGGGGGGAGGCAGGTAGCCTGGTGGTTATAGGGGGGAGGCAGGTAGCCTAGTGGTTAGAGGGGGGAGGCTGGTAGCCTTGTGGTTAGAGGGGGGAGACAGGTAGCCTAGTGGTTAGAGGGGGGAGGCAGGTAGCCTAGTGGTTAGAGGGGGGAGACAGGTAGCCTAGTGGCTAGAGGGGGGAGACAGGTAGCCTAGTGGTTAGAGGGGGGAGGCAGGTAACCTAGTGGTTAGAGGGGGGAGGCAGGTAGCCTAGTGGTTAGAGGGGGGAGGCAGGTAGCCTAGTGGTTAGAGGGGGGAGGCAGGTAGCCTAGTGGTTAGAGGGGGGAGGCAGGTAGCCTAGTGGTTAGAGGGGGGAGACAGGTAGCCTAGTGGTTAGAGGGGGGAGGCAGGTAGCCTAGTGGTTAGAGGGGGGAGGCAGGTAGCCTAGTGGTTAGAGGGGGGAGGCAGGTAGCCTAGTGGTTAGAGCGTTGGACAATTAACCGGCATTTGGAAGATCAAATCCCCGAGCTGACAAGGTAAACCTCTGTCATTCTGCCCCTGAACAAGGCAGTTAACCCACTGTTCCCCTGAACAAGGCAGTTAACCCACTGTTCCCCTGAACAAGGCAGTTAACCCACTGTTCACCTGAACAAGGCAGTTAACCCACTGTTCCCCTGAACAAGGCAGTTAACCCACTGTTCCCCTGAACAAGGCAGTTAACCCACTGGTCCCCTGAACAAGGCAGTTAACCCACTGTTCCCCTGAACAAGGCAGTTAACCCACTGTTCCTAGGCTGTCATTGAAAATAAGAATATGTTCTTAACTGACTTGCCTTGTTAAAAAATTCTACCTTTAGCTGTCAGGTTTGGATACAAAACCAACCCCTGGAGAATCAGCCAAGGGAAGACAAAGGCAACCTACAGTTCCTTTACCCTATCCTAAACCACACACTAAGACTATGGCCTTTTCTAATTTGGGAAAAAGTCTGTCCTCTGTCCTCCATCCTCTCTCCTCCATCCTCTCTCCTCCATCCTCTCTCCTCCATCCTCTCCCCTTCAATCCTCTCTCCTCCATCCTCTCTCCTCCATCCTCTCTCCTCCATCCTCTCTCCTCCATCCTCTCTCCTCCATCCTCTCCCCTCCAATCCTCTCTCCTCCGCCCTCTCTCCTCCAATCCTCTCTCCTCCAATCTTCTCTCCTCCAATCCTCTATCCTCCAATCCTCTCTCCTCCAATCCTCTCTCCTCCATCCTCTCTCCTCCAATCCTCTCTCCTCCATCCTCTCCCCTCCAATCCTCTCTCCTCCGCCCTCTCTCCTCCAATCCTCTCTCCTCCAATCTTCTCTCCTCCGTCCTCTCTCCTCCTTCCTCTCTCCTCCAATCCTCTCTCCTCCAATCCTCCTTCCTCCATCCTCTCTCCTCCAATCCTCTCTCCTCCAACTCTCTCCTCCAATCCTCTCTCCTCCGCCCTCTCTCCTCCAATCCTCCTTCCTCCATCCTCTCTCCTCCAATCCTCTCTCCTCCAATCCTATCTCCTCCATCCTCTCTCCTCCAATCCTCTCTCCTCCAATCCTCTCTCCTCCATCCTCTCTCCTCCAATCCTCTCTCCTCCAATCCTCTCTCCTCCATCCTCTCTCCTCCAATCCTCTCTCCTCCAACTCTCTCCTCCAATCCTCTCTCCTCCGCCCTCTCTCCTCCAATCCTCTCTCCTCCAATCCTCTCTCCTCCATCCTCTCTCCTCCAATCCTCTCTCCTCCAACTCTCTCCTCCAATCCTCTCTCCTCCGCCCTCTCTCCTCCAATCCTCCTTCCTCCATCCTCTCCTCCAATCCTCTCTCCTCCAACTCTCTCTCCTCCAATCCTCTCTCCTCCAATCCTCCTTCCTCCATCCTCTCTCCTCCAATCCTCTCTCCTCCAACTCTCCCTCCTCCAATCCTCTCTCCTCCAATCCTCCTTCCTCCATCCTCTCTCCTCCAATCCTCCTTCCTCCATCCTCTCTCTTCCAATCCTCTCTCCTGCAAATCTCTCTCCTCCATCCTCTCTCCTCCAACTCTCTCTCTTCTGTCCTCTCTCCGTTGTGACCCGGAAACCAATAACTGGTCGAGGAGTATGTCAATTTGTTAGGAGGTGAACGGAAGAGTGTCCTCCCCTCCTCGTTAGTCACTTTTCATCAGGATAGTGTAACCTGAGTCCTTCATCAGGATAGTGTAACCTGAGTCCTTCATCAGGATAGTGTATCATGAGTCCTTCATCAGGATAGTGTAACCTGAGTCCTTCATCAGGATAGTGTAACCTGAGTCCTTCATCAGGATAGTGTATCCTGAGTCCTTCATCAGGATAGTGTATCCTGAGTCCTTCATCAGGATAGTGTAACCTGAGTCCTTCATCAGGATAGTGTATCCTGAGTCCTTCATCAGGATAGTGTAACCTGAGTCCTTCATCAGGATAGTGTAACCTGAGTCCTTCATCAGGATAGTGTATCCTGAGTCCTTCATCAGGATAGTGTATCCTGAGTCCTTCATCAGGATAGTGTAACCTGAGTCCTTCATCAGGATAGTGTAACCCGAGTCCTTCATCAGGATAGTGTAACCTACCTGAGTCCTTCATCAGGATAGTGTAACCTGAGTCCTTCATCAGGATAGCATATCCTACCTGAGTCCTTCATCAGGATAGCATATGCTACCTGAGTCCTTCATCAGGATAGTGTATCCTACCTGAGTCCTTCATCAGGATAGCATATCCTACCTGAGTCCTTCATCAGGATAGCATATTCTACCTGAGTCTTTCATCAGGATAGTGTAACCTGAGTCCTTCATCAGGATAGCATATCCTACCTGAGTTTCATCAGGATAGTGTATCCTACCTGAGTTCTTCACCAGGATAGTGTAACCTACCTGAGTCCTTCATCAGGATAGCATATCCTACCTGAGTCCTTCATCAGGATAGTGTATCCTACCTGAGTCCTTCTTTAGGATAGTGTATCTTACCTGAGTCCTTCATCAGGATAGCATATCCTACCTGAGTCCTTCATTGGGATACTGTAACCTGAGTCCTTCATCAGGATAGTGTATCCTACCTGAGTCATTCATCAGGATAGTGTAACCTGAGTCCTTCTTTAGGATAGTGTAACCTGAGTCCTTCATCAGGATAGTGTAACCTGAGTCCTTCTTTAGGATAGTGTAACCTGAGTCATTCTTTAGGATAGTGTAACCTGAGTCATTCATCAGGATAGTGTATACTACCTGAGTCCTTCTTTAGGATAGTGTATCCTACCTGAGTCCTTCTTTAGGATAGTGTAACCTGAGTCCTTCATCAGGATAGTGTAACCTGAGTCCTTCATCAGGATAGTGTAACCTGAGTCCTTCATCAGGATAGGGTAACCTGAGTCTTTCATCACGATAGTGTATCCTACCTGAGTCCTTCATCAGGATAGCATATCCTACCTGAGTCCTTCTTTAGGATAGTGTAACCTGAGTCTTTCATCAGGATAGTGTAACCTGAGTCCTTCATCAGGATAGTGTAACCTGAGTCCTTCATCAGGATAGTGTAACCTGAGGCCTTCATCAGGATAGTGTATCCTACCTGAGTCCTTCATCAGGATAGTGTAACCTGAGTCCTTCATCAGGATAGCATATCCTACCTGAGTCCTTCTTTAGGATAGTGTAACCTGAGTCTTTCATCAGGATAGTGTAACCTGAGTCCTTCATAAGGATAGTGTATTCTACCTGAGGCCTTCATCAGGATAGCATATCCTACCTGAGTCCTTCTTTAGGATAGTGTAACCTGAGTCTTTAATCAGGATAGTGTAACCTGAGATTTTCATCAGGATAGTGTAACCTGAGTCCTTCATCAGGATAGTGTAACCTGAGTCCTTCATCAGGATAGTGTAACCTAAGTCCTTCTTTAGGATAGCGTTACCTGAGTCCTTCATCAGGATAGTGTAACCCGAGTCCTTCATCAGGATAGTGTAACCTGAGTCCTTCATCAGGATAGTGTATCCTACCTGAGTCCTTCATCAGGATAGTGTAACCTGAGTCCTTCATCAGGATAGTGTAATGTGAGTCATTCTTTAGGATAGTGTAACCTGAGTCATTCATCAGGATAGTGTATCCTACCTGAGTCCTTCTTTAGGATAGTGTAACCTGAGTCCTTCATCAGGATAGTGTAACCTGAGTCCTTCTTTAGGATAGTGTATCCTACCTGAGTCCTTCATCAGGATAGTGTAACCTGAGTCCTTCACCAGGAGTGTAACCTGAGTTCTTCATCAGGATAGTGTAACCTACCTGAGTCCTTCATCAGGATAGTGTAACCTGAGTCCTTCATCAGGATAGTGTATACTACCTGAGTCCTTCATCAGGATCGTGTAACCTGAGTCCTTCATCAGGATAGCATATCCTACCTGATTCCTTCTTTAGGATAGTGTAACCTGAGTCTTTCATCAGGATAGTGTAACCTGAGTCCTTCATCAGGATAGTGTAACCTGAGTCCGTCATCAGGATAGTGTAACCTGAGTCCTTCATCAGGATAGTGTATCCTACCTGAGTCCTTCATCAGGATAGTGTAACCTGAGTCCTTCATCAGGATAGCATATCCTACCTGAGTCCTTATTTAGGATAGTGTAACCTGAGTCTTTCATCAGGATAGTGTAACCTGAGTCCTTCATCAGGATAGTGTATTCTACCTGAGACCTTCATCAGGATAGTGTAACCTGAGTCCTTCATCAGGATAGCATATCCTACCTGAGTCCTTCTTTAGGATAGTGTAACCTGAGTCTTTCATCAGGATAGTGTAACCTGAGTCCTTCATCAGGATAGTGTAACCTGAGTCCTTCATCAGGATAGTGTAACCTGAGTCCTTCATCAGGATAGTGTAACCTGAGTCCTTCATCAGGATAGTGTAACCTGAGTCCTTCATCAGGATAGGGTAACCTGAGTCTTTCATCACGATAGTGTATCCTACCTGAGTCCTTCATCAGGATAGCATATCCTACCTGAGTCCTTCTTTAGGATAGTGTAACCTGAGTCTTTCATCAGGATAGTGTAACCTGAGTCCTTCATCAGGATAGTGTAACCTGAGTCCTTCATCAGGATAGTGTAACCTGAGGCCTTCATCAGGATAGTGTATCCTACCTGAGTCCTTCATCAGGATAGTGTAACCTGAGTCCTTCATCAGGATAGCATATCCTACCTGAGTCCTTATTTAGGATAGTGTAACCTGAGTCTTTCATCAGGATAGTGTAACCTGAGTCCTTCATAAGGATAGTGTATTCTACCTGAGGCCTTCATCAGGATAGCATATCCTACCTGAGTCCTTCTTTAGGATAGTGTAACCTGAGTCTTTAATCAGGATAGTGTAACCTGAGATTTTCATCAGGATAGTGTAACCTGAGTCCTTCATCAGGATAGTGTAACCTGAGTCCTTCATCAGGATAGTGTAACCTGAGTCCTTCATCAGGATAGTGTAACCTAAGTCCTTCTTTAGGATAGCGTTACCTGAGTCCTTCATCAGGATAGTGTAACCCGAGTCCTTCATCAGGATAGTGTAACCTGAGTCCTTCATCAGGATAGTGTATCCTACCTGAGTCCTTCATCAGGATAGTGTAACCTGAGTCCTTCATCAGGATAGTGTAATGTGAGTCATTCATCAGGATAGTGTATCCTACCTGAGTCCTTCTTTAGGATAGTGTAACCTGAGTCCTTCATCAGGATAGTGTAACCTGAGTCCTTCTTTAGGATAGTGTATCCTACCTGAGTCCTTCATCAGGATAGTGTAACCTGAGTCCTTCACCAGGAGTGTAACCTGAGTTCTTCATCAGGATAGTGTAACCTACCTGAGTCCTTCATCAGGATAGTGTAACCTGAGTCCTTCATCAGGATAGTGTATACTACCTGAGTCCTTCATCAGGATCGTGTAACCTGAGTCCTTCATCAGGATAGCATATCCTACCTGATTCCTTCTTTAGGATAGTGTAACCTGAGTCTTTCATCAGGATAGTGTAACCTGAGTCCTTCATCAGGATAGTGTAACCTGAGTCCGTCATCAGGATAGTGTAACCTGAGTCCTTCATCAGGATAGTGTATCCTACCTGAGTCCTTCATCAGGATAGTGTAACCTGAGTCCTTCATCAGGATAGCATATCCTACCTGAGTCCTTATTTAGGATAGTGTAACCTGAGTCTTTCATCAGGATAGTGTAACCTGAGTCCTTCATCAGGATAGTGTATTCTACCTGAGACCTTCATCAGGATAGTGTAACCTGAGTCCTTCATCAGGATAGCATATCCTACCTGAGTCCTTCTTTAGGATAGTGTAACCTGAGTCTTTCATCAGGATAGTGTAACCTGAGTCCTTCATCAGGATAGTGTAACCTGAGTCCTTCATCAGGATAGTGTAACCTGAGTCCTTCATTAGGATAGTGTATCCTACCTGAGTCCTTCATCAGGATAGTGTAACCTGAGTCCTTCATCAGGATAGCATATCCTACCTGAGTCCTTCTTTAGGATAGTGTAACCTGAGTCTTTCATCAGGATAGTGTAACCTGAGACTTTCATCAGGATAGTGTAACCTGAGTCCTTCATCAGGATAGTGTAACCTGAGTCCTTCATCAGGATAGTGTAACCTGAGTCCTTCATCAGGATAGTGTAACCTAAGTCCTTCTTTAGGATAGCGTTACCTGAGTCCTTCATCAGGATAGTGTATCCTACCTGAGTCCTTCTTTAGGATAGTGTAACCTGAGTCCTTCATCAGGATAGTGTATCCTACCTGAGTCCTTCTTTAGGATAGTGTAACCTGAGTCCTTCATCAGGATAGTGTAACCTGAGTCCGTCATCAGGATAGTGTAACCTGAGTCCTTCATCAGGATAGTGTATCCTACCTGAGTCCTTCATCAGGATAGTGTAACCTGAGTCCTTCATCAGGATAGCATATCCTACCTGAGTCCTTATTTAGGATAGTGTAACCTGAGTCTTTCATCAGGATAGTGTAACCTGAGTCCTTCATCAGGATAGTGTATTCTACCTGAGACCTTCTTCAGGATAGTGTAACCTGAGTCCTTCATCAGGATAGCATATCCTACCTGAGTCCTTCTTTAGGATAGTGTAACCTGAGTCTTTCATCAGGATAGTGTAACCTGAGTCCTTCATCAGGATAGTGTAACCTGAGTCCTTCATCAGGATAGTGTAACCTGAGTCCTTCATTAGGATAGTGTATCCTACCTGAGTCCTTCATCAGGATAGTGTAACCTGAGTCCTTCATCAGGATAGTGTAACCTGAGTCCTTCATCAGGATAGTGTAACCTAAGTCCTTCTTTAGGATAGCGTTACCTGAGTCCTTCATCAGGATAGTGTAACCCGAGTCCTTCATCAGGATAGTGTAACCTGAGTCCTTCATCAGGATAGTGTATCCTACCTGAGTCCTTCATCAGGATAGTGTAACCTGAGTCCTTCATCAGGATAGTGTAATGTGAGTCATTCTTTAGGATAGTGTAACCTGAGTCATTCATCAGGATAGTGTATCCTACCTGAGTCCTTCTTTAGGATAGTGTAACCTGAGTCCTTCATCAGGATAGTGTAACCTGAGTCCTTCTTTAGGATAGTGTATCCTACCTGAGTCCTTCATCAGGATAGTGTAACCTGAGTCCTTCACCAGGAGTGTAACCTGAGTTCTTCATCAGGATAGTGTAACCTACCTGAGTCCTTCATCAGGATAGTGTAACCTGAGTCCTTCATCAGGATAGTGTATACTACCTGAGTCCTTCATCAGGATCGTGTAACCTGAGTCCTTCATCAGGATAGCATATCCTACCTGATTCCTTCTTTAGGATAGTGTAACCTGAGTCTTTCATCAGGATAGTGTAACCTGAGTCCTTCATCAGGATAGTGTAACCTGAGTCCGTCATCAGGATAGTGTAACCTGAGTCCTTCATCAGGATAGTGTATCCTACCTGAGTCCTTCATCAGGATAGTGTAACCTGAGTCCTTCATCAGGATAGCATATCCTACCTGAGTCCTTATTTAGGATAGTGTAACCTGAGTCTTTCATCAGGATAGTGTAACCTGAGTCCTTCATCAGGATAGTGTATTCTACCTGAGACCTTCATCAGGATAGTGTAACCTGAGTCCTTCATCAGGATAGCATATCCTACCTGAGTCCTTCTTTAGGATAGTGTAACCTGAGTCTTTCATCAGGATAGTGTAACCTGAGTCCTTCATCAGGATAGTGTAACCTGAGTCCTTCATCAGGATAGTGTAACCTGAGTCCTTCATTAGGATAGTGTATCCTACCTGAGTCCTTCATCAGGATAGTGTAACCTGAGTCCTTCATCAGGATAGCATATCCTACCTGAGTCCTTCTTTAGGATAGTGTAACCTGAGTCTTTCATCAGGATAGTGTAACCTGAGACTTTCATCAGGATAGTGTAACCTGAGTCCTTCATCAGGATAGTGTAACCTGAGTCCTTCATCAGGATAGTGTAACCTGAGTCCTTCATCAGGATAGTGTAACCTAAGTCCTTCTTTAGGATAGCGTTACCTGAGTCCTTCATCAGGATAGTGTATCCTACCTGAGTCCTTCTTTAGGATAGTGTAACCTGAGTCCTTCATCAGGATAGTGTATCCTACCTGAGTCCTTCTTTAGGATAGTGTAACCTGAGTCCTTCATCAGGATAGTGTAACCTGAGTCCGTCATCAGGATAGTGTAACCTGAGTCCTTCATCAGGATAGTGTATCCTACCTGAGTCCTTCATCAGGATAGTGTAACCTGAGTCCTTCATCAGGATAGCATATCCTACCTGAGTCCTTATTTAGGATAGTGTAACCTGAGTCTTTCATCAGGATAGTGTAACCTGAGTCCTTCATCAGGATAGTGTATTCTACCTGAGACCTTCTTCAGGATAGTGTAACCTGAGTCCTTCATCAGGATAGCATATCCTACCTGAGTCCTTCTTTAGGATAGTGTAACCTGAGTCTTTCATCAGGATAGTGTAACCTGAGTCCTTCATCAGGATAGTGTAACCTGAGTCCTTCATCAGGATAGTGTAACCTGAGTCCTTCATTAGGATAGTGTATCCTACCTGAGTCCTTCATCAGGATAGTGTAACCTGAGTCCTTCATCAGGATAGCATATCCTACCTGAGTCCTTCTTTAGGATAGTGTAACCTGAGTCTTTCCTCAGGATAGTGTAACCTGAGACTTTCATCAGGATAGTGTAACCTGAGTCCTTCATCAGGATAGTGTAACCTGAGTCCTTCATCAGGATAGTGTAACCTGAGTCCTTCATCAGGATAGTGTAACCTAAGTCCTTCTTTAGGATAGCGTTACCTGAGTCCTTCATCAGGATAGTGTATCCTACCTGAGTCCTTCTTTAGGATAGTGTAACCTGAGTCCTTCATCAGGATGGTGTATCCTACCTGAGTCCTTCATCAGGATAGTGTAACCTGAGTCCTTCATCAGGATAGTGTAACCTGAGTCCTTCATCAGGATAGTGTATCCTACCTGAGTCCTTCATCAGGATAGTGTAACCTGAGTCCTTCATCAGGATAGTGTAACCTGAGTCTTTCTTTAGGATAGTGTATCCTACCTCAGTCCTTCTTTAGTATAGTGTAACCTGAGTCCTTCATCAGGATGGTGTAGCCTACCTGAGTCCTTCATCAGGATAGTGTAACCTGAGTCCTTCTTTAGGATAGTGTAACCTGAGTCCTTCATCAGGATAGTGTAACCTGAGTCCTTCTTTAGGATAGTGTAACCTGAGTCCTTCATCAGGGTAGTGTAACCTGAGTCCTTCTTTAGGATAGTGTAACCTGAGTCCTTCATCAGGATAGTGTATCCTGAGTCATTCTTTAGGATAGTGTAACCTGAGTCATTCATCAGGATAGTGTATCCTACCTGAGTCCTTCTTTAGTATAGTGTAACCTGAGTCATTCATCAGGATAGTGTAACCTGAGTCCTTCATCAGGATAGTGTAACCTGAGTCCTTCTTTAGGATAGTGTATCCTACCTGAGTCCTTCATCAGGATAGTGTAACCTGAGTCCTTCCCCAGGATAGTGTAACCTGAGTTCTTCATCAGGATAGTGTAACCTACCTGAGTCCTTCATCAGGATAGTGTAACCTGAGTCCTTCATCAGGATAGTGTATACTACCTGAGTCCTTCATCAGGATCGTGTAACCTGAGTCCTTCATCAGGATAGCATATCCTACCTGAGTCCTTCTTTAGGATAGTGTAACCTGAGTCCTTCATCAGGATAGTGTAACCTGAGTCCTTCATCAGGATAGTGTATCCTACCTGAGTCCTTCATCAGGATAGTGTAACCTGAGTCCTTCATCAGGATAGCATATCCTACCTGAGTCCTTATTTAGGATAGTGTAACCTGAGTCTTTCATCAGGATAGTGTAACCTGAGTCCTTCATCAGGATAGTGTATTCTACCTGAGACCTTCATCAGGATAGTGTAACCTGAGTCCTTCATCAGGATAGCATATCCTACCTGAGTCCTTCTTTAGGATAGTGTAACCTGAGTCTTTCATCAGGATAGTGTAACCTGAGACTTTCATCAGGATAGTGTAACCTGAGTCCTTCATCAGGATAGTGTAACCTGAGTCCTTCATCAGGATAGTGTAACCTGAGTCCTTCATCAGGATAGTGTAACCTGAGTCCTTCATCAGGAGAGTGTATCCTACCTGAGTCCTTCATCAGGATAGTGTAACCTGAGTCCTTCATCAGGATAGCATATCCTACCTGAGTCCTTATTTAGGATAGTGTAACCTGAGTCTTTCATCAGGATAGTGTAACCTGAGTCCTTCATCAGGATAGTGTATTCTACCTGAGACCTTCATCAGGATAGTGTAACCTGAGTCCTTCATCAGGATAGTGTAACCTGAGACATTCATCAGGATAGTGTAACCTGAGTCCTTCATCAGGATAGTGTAACCTGAGTCCTTCTTTAGGATAGTGTAACCTGAGTCCTTCATCAGGGTAGTGTAACCTGAGTCCTTCTTTAGGATAGTGTAACCTGAGTCCTTCATCAGGATAGTGTAACCTGAGTCCTTCATCAGGATAGTGTAACCTGAGTCCATTGCGGAAGCGTTTAATATCTGCCACACCTCCTTAAAATCAGCTGTTGTTTTCTCAGAGGAGAAAAGAGTGCAAATAACTAACTACATTTGTTTTATATTTATTTTGGGATTTCCTCCCCTGTAAAGTCATTTGCCTGAAGACGAGCGAGTGGAGAAGGAGAGTCTCATTTCCGTCCACTTTCCATCTCCTCGCTTACCTTTGACATTTTTCAAAAAAGAAGGTGACAGAGGACGGAGGAGTTGAACAAATCTATTTGAGAAAAGGCTGAAATACATAACATCTGTCAGAGGACCAATGCTAAGAAAAACCTCACCAACACCATAGAGCCGTATTTCCTGGAGAGGTTCACACACTTGTAGTTTCCCCTAGTAGTCCTGGGTCATTATAATGACTTGTTATTCCTCCTGGTATGGTTGGGTCATTATAATGACTTGTTATTCCTCCTAGTAGTCCTGGGTCATTATAATGACTTATTATTCCTCCTAGTAGTCCTGGGTCATTATAATGACTTGTTATTCCTCCTAGTAGTCCTGGGTCATTATAATGACTTGTTATTCCTCCTAGTAGTCATGGGTCATTATAATGACTTGTTATTCCTCCTGGTATGGTTGGGTCATTATAATGACTTGTTATTCCTCCTAGTAGAGTTGGGTCATTATAATGACTTATTATTCTTCCTAGTAGTGTTGGGTCATTATAATGACTTGTTATTCCTCCTAGTAGTCCTGGGTCATTATAATGACTTGTTATTCCTCCTAGTAGTCCTGGGTCATTATAATGACTTGTTATTCCTCCTAGTAGTCATGGGTCATTATAATGACTTGTTATTCCTCCTAGTAGAGTTGGGTCATTATAATGACTTATTATTCCTCCTAGTAGCGTTGGGTCATTATAATGCCTTGTTATTCCTCCTAGTAGTGTTTGGTCATTATAATGACTTGTTATTCCTCCTAGTAGTGTTGGGTCATTATAATGACTTGTTATTCCTCCTAGTAGAGTTGGGTCATTATAATGACTTGTTATTCCTCCTAGTAGTCATGGGTCATTATAATGACTTGTTATTCCTCCTAGTAGAGTTGGGTCATTATAATGACTTATTATTCCTCCTAGTAGTGTTGGGTCATTATAATGACTTGTTATTCCTCCTGGTATGGTTGGGTCATTATAATGACTTGTTATTCCTCCTAGTAGTGTTGGGTCATTATAATGACTTGTTATTCCACCTATTAGTGTTGGGTCATTATAATGACTTGTTATTCCTCCTAGTAGTGCAGATATTACCCCCTCACTGACTTAAGGAAATCCCTGGCTAAAGCGAAATTAAACCACATCACTGAATTAATGAAAGCCCTGGGTAACTTATTATTAAACTATATCACTGACTTAAGGAAATCCTTTCTGTTTTCACAAGCAGCTCGATGTAAGACTCAGTGCTCAGACGTTTGCTTTGTCTGCCTTTGAAAGCGGGCCAAATCCAGCTCTCTGTGTTTAAAAATACTTAAGAGCCCAACCTGCACATGGCCCTGACACTTGTTCCCAATAAAAAGTCACGCAGCATAACCTGAGGCAGCAGTTGTGAATATGTTTAAGAGGTGGAACGTGTACCGTGTTGATATGTCATTATAACACATGATGTATCCGTGAAACCTCACGGTGAATAGAATGTGCTTAGAGCAAGATTTTCACCTCCATCTAAGCTGAGGACCTGTTTTTTTCTGAGTGGTTTATATAAACCAAAAATGTTTTGTTACAATTTATGGGTAGACACATACTGTTGTGTAAATACATTTTTGTTTCGATGGAAACCCTTGGAACCCAAAATAAATTATAAATACTGAATTATAAATACTATATTATCACAATTGGGGTTTCCATAATATCTAACCATACAGAACACAAGCCTTGCTTGACAGTCACACTAAAGCTTCTCTATAATGCTGGCTGTAGTTTCGGGTTAATCAATGAGAGATGGACTATCTACTTCCTTAAGGGACGTGACACTTATTCAAACAGCATAACAGAACGGGTCTCTTTGGATAGATGTATTACAGTGGGTCGACTTGGACCACTGTTGGTTCCGGAGACACAAACTACCTCCGCTCCGGGCCTCCGGGCCTCCGGCCTGACCCAGCTCAACCCAACAGAGTGTCTGTGTCTGTGCCTGACGTCTGAGATGAAAGGGGGTATTGATGGAGCTCTTCCTGTGTGTTGAGGGAAGTGTTTGGGTCAAGCTGGACCTGTAAGATGGGTCTAATAGAAGTAGAGTGTAGATAGAGGATGACTCATAGTAAACCAATGGGAGGAATGAGTTTGTGAGACACACAGTCAGCGTTATTGACTGGGCTTTCAGATCATCTCGCTTCCGCTCCCTTTCTTTCTGGTCAGTTGCCATGTGACACTTCCTGGCAGCCGTCTCGGAAATGTCATCAGACACATAGAGTGACAGGCAAGGAGGTGTTAGATGTCTGAGTCAATGATTCATAGCTGTCTACAGGAAAGATGAGGACATTGGGTCTGCAATAATAGGCTCTATGTCATCATCACCACCATCATCATCATCGTCATCGTCATGATCAATATCATGGATAGAGGATTGCGTTCCCACTTTACTCGCAATGGCAAATGTAATCCTGCCATTCGAGGCCATAAATATTGATATGGTGTTACAATGAATTAGAATATTGAATGAGGACATTTGAACAGTGACTACATCATTAATGAACAGGATATTCATCCTACTTTGTAACTTAGGGATAACTAAATGTATATTGTTATCTCCTCGCTCCCTCTCCCTCTCCCTCTCCTCGCTTCCTCTCTCCTCTTCCCCCTCTCTCCCCCACCCCATTTCAATTCCAGTCAATTCAGGAAGTACACTAAAATTCCAATTCTCTTCAATGCTTTTCAATTAGGAACAATTTTGAATTTCAAATGGAATTGACCCCAGCCCTGCCAGTTGTGCAGTACTTTTCTAGACCGACTCAGAGTGTGTTCTCCTATGACAGGGCTGATAAAATACCATCATAGTCATTTCCTGACATTTACACTATTACATATTTCAGCCGCAGTAAATAGTCGTTATGAGACGCCGACCTTTGCAGTTGCTACTTTTGGAGAAAAATCTATATTTTTACAAAGGTAAAACCACCCCCTCCACCTACCCTCCACTATGCTACCACATAATATAACAAACAGACCACGCATTTTCCTCAGGATAGACTGCAGGGTTTTAATACGGTAGGTGGAGTCCAAGCAGAGTGTCGAGAGAGGAGAAAAGAAGGAAGTTACAGATTGAATAAAAAGCAAGTAGAGAAGAGAAGACCAGGTAGGTTATTAGATTCTTACAGTGCGGTTGGTGCAGATTGGTGTGAAAGCGTTGGTTCCGCAGGTAAACAGTCTGTCTCCATTCACCAGCAGCACTCTGATGTAGTTCTGACATTCCTCCTGTGAAGAGGACAGAACAGCTAACATTAGCCCTCATAGAAGGACACAGACACAGCAACACCTTAGCCAAATGTAAAGTTTCATGTATTTGGCTTTAGTATGTACATACATTGGAATTTCTCTTCAACGTGAGCTCAAAAAAGGTAGAAGAAGATTTTTTTAAACACAAATGAATAGATACAATACTAATGATCACATATGCTAAATAAGAACGGGTAAGTGAAAATAATAGCCTAAACATTGGACTAATTCTGAATAATGATGCTACAGCAGAAGAAAGCACGAGGGGAGTTTTTCTT
>NC_074671.1:14037782-14050282 GCF_029448725.1 Salvelinus fontinalis | reverse complement strand
ACTGAAACAGCATGGAACACTGAAACAGCATGGAACACTGAAACAGCATGGAACAGTGAAACAGCATGGAACAGTGAAACAGCATGGAACACTGAAACAATGGAAAACACACTAAATAGGAGTTAAAGAGCAAAAATAACTATGAATTGACAATAAACAACACTGTAAACCCACAATAAACCGGCTTTCAACAGCATTGCAAACACTCAATAAAATGACACTGGCAGCAGACAAGAGTTTAACATTGAAAGACGATAAATACGGCTGCTAGAATCCTGACTAGAACCAAAAAATTTGATCATATTACTCCAGTGCTAGCCTCCCTACACTGGTTTCCTGTTAAGGCAAGGGCTGATTTCAAGGTTTTACTGTTAACCTACAAGCATTACATGGGCTTGCTCCTACCTATCTTTCCGAGTTGGTTCTGCTGTACATACCTACACGTACGCTACGGTCACAAGACGCAGGCCTCCTAATTGTCCCTAGAATTTCTAAGCAAACAGCTGGAGGCAGTACTTTCTCCAATACATCTCTATTTTTATGGAATGGTCTGCCTACCCATGTGAGAGACGCAGACTCGGTCTCGACCTTTAAGTCTTTGTTGAAGACTCATCTCTTTAGTGGGTCCTATGATTGAGTGTAGTCTGGCCCAGGAGTGTGAAGGTGAACGGAAAGGCACTGGAGCAACGAACCGCCCTTGCTGTCTCTGCCTGGCCGGTTCCCCTCTCTCCACTGGGATTCTCTGCCTCCCCTATTACAGGGGCTGAGTCACTGGCTTACTGGTGCTCTTTCATGCCGTCCCTAGGAGGGGTGCGTCACTTGAGTGGGTTGAGTTACTGACGTGATCTTCCTGTCTGGGTTGGCGCCCCCCCTTGGTTGTGCTGTGGTGGAGATCTTTGTGGGCTATACTCGGCCTTGTCTCAGGATGGTAAGTTGGTGGTTGAAAATATCCCTCTAGTGGTGTGGGGGCTGTGCCTTGGCAAAGTGGGTGGGGTTATATCCTTCCTGTTTGGCCCTGTCTGGGGGTATCATCGGATGGGGCCACAGTGTCTCCTGACCCCTCCTGTCTCAGCCTCCAGTATTTATGCTGCATTAGTTTATGTGTCGGGGGGCTAGGGTCAGTTTGTTATATCTGGAGTACTTCTGTCTTATCCGGTGTCCTGTGTGAATTTAAGTATGCTCTCTCTAATTCTCTCTTTCTCTCTTTCTTTCTCTCTCTCGGAGGACCTGAACCCTAGGACCATGCCTCAGGACGACCTGACATGATGACTCCTTGCTGTCCCCAGTCCACCTGGCCATGCTGCTGCTCCAGTTTCAACTGTTCTGCCTGCGGCTATGGAACCCTGACCTGTTCACCGGACGTGCTACCTGTCCCAGACCTGCTGTTTTCAACTCTCTAGAGACCGCAGGAGCAGTAGAGATACTCTTAATGATCGGCTATGAAAAGCCAACTGACATTTACTCCTGAGGTGCTGCACCCTCGACAACTACTGTGATTATTATTATTTGACCATGCTGGTCATTTATGAACATTTGAACATCTTGGCCATCTTCTGTTATAATCTCCACCCGGCACAGCCAGAAGAGGACTGGCCACCCCTCATAGCCTGGTTCCTCTCTAGGTTTCTTCCTAGGTTTTGGCCTTTCTAGGGAGTTTTTCCTACCCACCATGCTTCTACACCTGCATTGCTTGCTGTTTGGGGTTTTAGGCTGGGTTTCTGTACAGCACTTTGAGATATCAGCTGATGTACGAAGGGCTATATAAATACATTTGATTTGATTTGATAACATTCTGCAAGAGCCATTTTTTGGTTCGAAATTGTTTCAATTATGCGAAGACTATTTACTCCTGAAAGGCCTTGGGTTGGCTTGTTACAGTATTGACCACTACACCTCGGCCCATTCATTTACATGGCTGACGTGACCCACATGATCACACAGCGAGGAAGACCTATGACTCACTGGTCTGGACAGAAGGCCATTTGTAAATAAAATATTTAATTAGAAATTGAGCATTGATTGGTTCTCTCAAAAAAAAACAAATTCATGGGGGGTTGAGACCTCTCGTTGTTTAGACTTGAAAACATATGACATTGTTGTCATTTAGCAGACACTCTTATCCAGAGCTACTTACAGTAGTGAGTGTATACATTTACATACTGGTCCCCCTGTGCGAATGAAACCACAACACCGTGCTCTGCCAACTGAGCCACATGGGACCTGTGGAAAACTGAACAGTTGAAATGGAAGGGGGGCGGCGTTCGGGCTTGTGTTTGGCTGTGGGTGTTTGAGTAAGAAAGACAGAGAGAGCCAACCAGTAAAAGCACCCCCCCCCCCTTCATTGTCGACTCATCGTGCCGGCAACATCAAAACAGCCTTTCAATAGGACTTGGAGTTAGGTGACTATCATCAACCCACAGAGAGGCTAAATGAACCTGGAGCGAGAGGATGCAACCTACACACTTCTACACAGACAAACTGGAAGGAAAGGCGGCCAAAGAGGTGTTGGCTTTGGGGATGACCAGTGAAATATACCTGCTGGAGCGCATGCTACGGGTGGGTGTTGCTATGGTGACCAGTGAGCTGAGATAAGGCGGGGCTTTACCTAGAAAATACTTATAGATGACCTGGAGCCAGTGGGTTTGGCAGATATGTAGCGAGGAACAGCCAAAGAGATCATACAGGTCACAGTGGTGGTTAGTATATGGGGCTTTGGTGACAAAACAGATGACACTGTGATAGACTACATTCAATTTGCTGAGTAGAGTGCTGGAGGTTATTTTGAAAAATGACATCGCAGTTGGAGGCCACGGAAGGAGAGTTGTATGGCATTGAAGCTTGTTTGAAGGTTTGTTAGCACAGTGTCCAAAGAAGGGCCAGATGTATACAGAATGGTGTCGTCTGCTTAGAGGTGGATCAGAGAATCACCAGCAGCAAGAGCGACATCATTGATATATACAGCGAAAAGAGTCGGCCCGAGAATTGAACCCTGTGGCACCCCCATTGAGACTATAAACTATCAAAATAAAGAAAGTCGCACACTCCATGTATAAACTCCCAGCAATTTAATGGATACTTACTCATTAAATTGCTGGGAGTTTATAAATGGAGCGTGCGACTTTCTTTATTTTGATAGTTTATAGTTTTTGCCGATAGTCAGCACCTCCACACAAACTATTATACGGGGGGGGGGGGGGCAGCTCATGTTTTTTTTAACACCTGTAGAGACTGCCAGAGGTCCGGACAAGAGGCCCTCCGATTTGACACACTGAACTCTTTCTGAGAAGTAGTTGGTGAACCAGATGAGGCAGTCATTAGAGAAACCACGGCTATTTAGTCTGCCATTAAGAATGCGGGGATTGACAGAGTCAAAAGCCTTGGCCAGGTTGATAAAGACGGCTGCACAGTACTCTCTTTTATCGATGCAGGTTATGATATTATTTAGGACCTTGAGCATGTCTGAGGTGCACCCATGACCAGCTCGGAAACCAGAATGCATAGCGGAGAAGGTACGGTGGGATTCAAAATGGTCGGTGATCTGTTTGTTAACTTGGCTTTCGAAGACTTTAGAAAGGCATGGCAGGATGGATATACAGTTGAAGTCGTACATTTACATACACCTTAGCCAAATACATCCGAGTAAAAATGCCATGTCTTAGGTCAGTTAGGATCACCACTTTATTTTGAGAATGTGAAATGTGAGAATATTAGTAGAGAGGACTTATTTCAGCTTTTATTTCATTCATCACATTACTAGGGGGTCAGAAGTTGACATACACTCAATTAGTATTGATAGCATGGCCTTTAAATTGTTTAACTTGTGTCAAACATTTCGGGTAGCTTTCCACAAGCTTCCCACAATAAGTTGGGTGAATTTTGGCCCATTCCTCCTGACAGAGCTGGTGTAACTGAGTCAGGTTTGTAGGCCTCCTTGCTCACACACGCTTTTTCAGTTCTGCCCAAACATTTTCTATAAGATTGAGGTCAGGGCTTTGTGATGGCCACTCCAATACCTTAACTTTGTTGTCCTTAAGCCATTTTGCCACAACTTTGGAAGTATGCTTGGGGTCATTGTCCATTTGTAAGACCCATTTGCGACCAAGCTTTTACTTCCTGACTGATGTCTTGAGATGTTGCTTCAATATATCCATATAATTTTCTTGCCTCATGATGCCATCTATGTTATGAAGTGCACCAGTCCCTCCTGCAGCAAAGCACCCCCACAACATGATGCTGCCACCCCAGTGCTTCACGGTTGGGGTGGTGTTCTTCGACTTGCAAGCGTCCCCCTGTTCCCTCCAAACATAATGATGGTCATTATGGCCAAACAGTTCTATTTCTTTTTCAACCAGACTAGAGGACATTTCTTCAAAAAGTCCAATCTTTGTCCCCATGTGCAGTTCCAAACCGTAGTCTGGCTTTTTTTATGGCGGTTTGGAGCAGTGGCTTCTTCCTTGCTGAGCGGCCTTTCAGGTTATGTCGATATAGGACTCGTTTTACTGTGGATATAGATACTTTTGTGCCTGTTTCCTCCAGCATCTTCACAAGGTCTTTTGCTGTTGTTCTGGGATTGATTTGCACTTTTCGCACTAAAGTACGTTCATCTCCTCTCCAGAATGCGTCTCCTTCCTGAGAGGAATGATGGCTGCATGGTCCCATGGTGTTTATACTTGCGTACTATTGTTTTTACAGATGGATGTGGTACCTTCAGGAATTTGGAAATTGCTCTCAAGGATGAACCAGACTTGTGGAGGTCGACAATTTTTTTCCTGAGGCCGTGGCTGATTACTTTTGATTTTCCCATAATGTCAAGCTAAGAGGCACTGAGTTTGAAGGTAGGCCTTGAAATACATCCACGGGTACAACTCCAATTGACTCAAATGATTAGCCTATCAGAAGCTTCTAAAACCATGACTTCATTTTCTGGAATCTTCCAAGCTGTTTAAAGGCACAGTCAACTTAGTGTATGTGGACTTCTGACCTACTGGAATTGTGATACAGTGAATTATAAGTGAAATAATCTGTCTGAAAACAACTGTTGGAAAAATTACTTGTGTCATGCACAAAGTAGATGTCCTAACCGACTTGAAGAAACTATAGATTGATTACAAGAAATTAGTCTAGTGGATGAAAACGAGTTTTAATGACTAAGTACTTTTAAACTTCCGACTTCAACTGTATATTTAAACTACCGTTCAAAACTTTGGGCTCACATAGAAATGCCCTTGTTTTTGAAAGAAAATACACATTTTTGTCCATTAAAATGACATAAAATTGATCAGAAATACATTGCAGAAATTGTTAATGTTGTAAATTACTATTTTAATTGGAAACGGCAGATTTTTTATGGAATATCTACATAGGCGTACAGAGACCCATTATCAGCAACCATCACTCCTGTGTTCCAATGGCAAGTTATGTTCGCTAATGCAAGTTTATCATTTTAAAAGGCTAATTGATCATTAGAAAACCTTTTTGCAATTATGTTAGTACAGCGGAAAACTGTTGTCCTGATTAAAGAAGCAATAAAACTGGCCTTCTTTAGACTTAGTTGAGTATCTGGAGTATCGGCATTTGTGGGTTCAACTACAAGCTCAAAATGGCCAGAAACAAAGACCTTTCTTCTGAAACTCGTCAGTCTATCCTTGTTCTGAGAAATGATTCCATGCGAGCAATTGCCAAGAAACTGAAGATCTCGCACAACGCTGTGTACTACTCCCTTCTCAGAACAGCGCAAACTGGCTCTAACCTGAATAGAAAGAGGAGTGGGAGGCCCCGGTGCACAACTGAGCAAGAGGACAAGTGCATTAGAGTGTCTAGTTTGAGAAACAGACGCCTCACAAGTCCTCAACTGGCAGCTTCATTAAATAGTACCCGCAAAACACCAGTCTCAACGTCAGCAGTGAAGAGGCGACAGTGAAGAGGATGCTGGCCTTCTAGAAAATGTTAATAGGGAAACATAAAAATATTTTTTAGATAAAACTATACTAAATATATTCACATCACCAAATCATTTACTTAAACACACTGTTTGTGTACCCTCAACAGCACTCTATAGGAGAACACCATGGTGAAGCCTGAGGACAACTAGTTTCCGTCCTCCTCTGGGTACTTTGACTTCAATACAAAACCTAGGTGACTCGAGGTTCTCCATCGTTTCTGTAACTTACACAGTAATTATGACAACTTCTGGATGACGTCCTCCAAGCTATCAGAACTCTTGTAGCATGAACTGACATGTTGCCCACCAAATCAAATGATCAGAGAATTATCTAGTACTGAATGCATAAGCTACAGCTACTAGCACTGCAGTGCATAAAATTTGGTGAATAGTTGGCTCATAGAGAGAGAAAGACAATAGTTGAACAGTTTTCAACAAATTAATTTATTCAAAAATGAAGGAGAAGCAAGAGAGAGAGAGAGATTTTTTTTCTTCTCACTTTTAAGTAACGTTATTAAGCTAGCGAAGGAAGATCACTCGTTTAGCCTACTCAAACACCCGGCTCAAACAGAGAGGGATGCTATGTTAGCTAGCTGGCTATGGCTATCCAACACTGGAACTCTTCAAAGTTAAGATTTTGGTTTTATTCATTTATTGCCACTGTAACTGCTGAACTGCTTGCTGTACTCTGCACTGCATGATTGTAGCGAGTTTACTTATGTGTTAGTTCTAGTAGCTATGTTGACTATGATGTTACTTTAGCTAATATGGTGACAACGATGTAGGATGTGTGTAGCGGTTAGTGGTTATGGTGTGAAGGTTTGGTCACAGACAGGTGAGAGGAGGATAATGTGTAGCTACGAGAAGGAAATATACAATGAGCAAAGTGATCATGCTGTTTGTATGTGGATGCTATGAAAGTGAACTCTGTTTGCGGGTGATCAGAGGTGTATTCATTCCGCCGATTCTGTTGAAAATATTTTCTTAAATGGAAGAAAACAGTAGGAAATGGGAATAAAAGTACAGTATCTCAATTTGTCCAATAGAAACTCTTGTTTGCAACTGTTTGGACTATTGATTACACTCTAGATCAGCTAGATGCAGGCAAGAGTGTGCAAGGCGGTATTGAATGTGTCACTGACTGTCACCTTGATTACTCATTTTTTTCTCTCGACCTTTGCACTTACGTTGTAAACTTTAATTCGTAGGCTAGGTTTGTAGCAACCTCATGATGGGTATAGGGAACATTTGAGTATCATTTAGTATCCTAAACCTATCGCTTTTACATTGAGCTGAGTCAATGGAAAATGACTGACAGTCATCCAATATGCTATAATAAAAAATGTTTTTTAAATCATCCTCCCTAACATAAAACGGCACTGACCGCCACTGCTATGTACATAGGGCAAAGCAGTCTCAAAGTTGCAGGGTAGGCCGGCTAGCGGTGACTGTTTAACAGTCTGATGGCCTGAAGATAAAAGCTGTTAATCAGTCTCTTGGTCCCAGCTTTGATGCACCTGTACTGTCTCCGCCTTCTAGATGGTAGTGAGGTGAACAGGCAGTGGCTCGAGTGGCTGAGGATCTTGATGATCTTCTTGGGCTTCCTGTGAGACCTGGTGCTGTAATCCTGGAGGGCAGGAAGTGTGCCCCCGGTGATGCATTGGGCAGACCGTACCGCCCTCTGGAGAGCCTTGCGGTTGCGGACGGTGCAATTACCATACCAGACGATAATACAGCCCAACTGAATGCTCGCAATGGTGCATCTGTAGAAGTTTGTGAGGGTCTTAGGGGCCAAGCCAAATTTCTTCAGCCTCCTGATTTTGAAGAGGTGCTTATGCGCCTTCTTCACTACACTGTCTGTGTGAATGGACCATTTCAGGTCGTCATGCTGAGGAACTTGAAGCTTCTTGTCACTCCCTGACCTTAGAGAGCCTTTTTATGTCTCTATTTGGTTTGGTCAGGGTGTGATTTGGGGTGGGCATTCTATGTTTTGTTTTCTATGATTTTGTGTTTCTATGTTTTGGCCGGGTATGTTTCTCAATCAGGGACAGATGTCTATCGTTGTCTCTGATTGGGAACTATACTTAGGTAGCCCTTTTTCCCTCCTTTCGTGGTGGGTAGTTGTCTTTGTTTGTGGCACTATAGCCCTTAAGCTTCACGGTCGTTTTTGTATTGTTTATTGTTTTTGTTGCCTACATTCACATAAAAAGTCATGTACCCTCACCACCCTGCACCTTGGTCCACTTCTTCCAGCATCGGCCGTGACACTTCTGACCTACAGCACTTCGGCCCTGTCGATGTGGATCGGGGCATGCTCTCTCTGCTGTCTCCTGAAGGCCATGATCAGCCCCTTCGTTTTGTTGATGTTGAGGGAGAGGTTATTTTCCTGGCACCACTCCACCAGGGCTCTCACCTCCTCTCTGTAAGAATGTCTCATCATTGTTGGTAATCTGGCCTACCACTGTTGTGTCGTCAGCAAACTTTATGATTGAGCTGGAGATGTGAGAGGCCACACAGTCATCGGTGAACAGGGAATACAGCAGGGGGCTGAGCAAACACCCCTGTCTGCCCCCCATCTTAAGGATCAGCATTGCATAGGTGTTCTTGCCTACTTTCAACACATGAAGTCCAGGACCCAGTTGCACAGGGAGGGCTTCAGACCAAGGGCCCTGAGCTTAGTGATGAGCTTGGAGGGCACTATGGTGTTGAAGGCTGAGGTGTAGTCAATGAACAGCATTCTTACATAGGTATTTCGCCTGTCCAAGTGGTACAGGGCAGTGTACGATTGCGTTGTGGCGATTGCGTCGTCCGTGGATCTGTTGGGGCGATATGTGAATTGTAGTGGGTCTAGGGTGTCGGGTAAGGTAGAGGTGATATTATCCTTAACTAGCCTCTAAGAGCACTTCATGATGACAGAAGTGACTGCGACAGGGCAATAGTCATCTAGTTCAGTTACCTTCGCTTTCTTGGGTACAGGAACAATGGTGGACATCTTGAAGCAAGTGGAGACTTCAGACTGGGATTTGGAGAGATTAAATATGTCTGTAAACACTCCAGCCAGCTGGTCTGCACATGCTCTGAGGACGCGGCTAGGGATGTCGTCTGGGCCGGCGTCTGCGTTTTGGTGGAGACCAGCTGGATACATAGAGCTGCCTCGGCAAGTCCAAACAAAGGATTCAGTTGAGGGAAGTCTGAGCAAATAATGTAAGAAATAACAACAACAGCAAAAAATACTGCAAAGTTAGAAACAGGGCAACCGTGTCTGTCAGCGCCATCTTGTTGACCACATCGTATCGTGTGTCAGTTCATGTTAAATACGGACACTAAATCCAATTAACATGCACACACACCAGGGTCCACTCCAGACACGAGGGAGCGAGCACAGAGCCGAATGTCAATGTGATTTACACCAGGGGAGAGAATGAGAGACGCTTAGACATGAGGGAGAGAGCACAGAGCTGAATGTCAATGTGATTTACACCAGGGGAGAAAATGAGGAATACGTAGACATGAGAGAGCGAGCACAGAGCTGAATGCCAATGTGATTTACATAGGAAGAAATGGTGGACGCTTTCCCGTTTTTACTAGCAGAGAGGAATTAGGAGATAAAACTCAGGCCTCTCCTTTAAGGGGGAGAGTCCAATACATTCTGACTCCTCAACTGTTATTTCCCTTCTGGACCTCCAGGGGGTTTTCATTGATAAAGGTTCTGTATTCATGGAAGGAAATGACTTCTGGCGTCAGGTCAGAGAGACGATGGAGGGATGAAATAACCACTTTGATGAGGAACGGCCATTATTGCAACTCCAGAGATTAGCGACTGAAGGGAAAGTTTCTGTAATAATGACTGGACCACTGTTACTTTATGAACAAATAACTATATGTCTCTTTATGTACCGCTATAACCTTTCACCATTTTATCCAAATGCAGACTATATACACTACCGTTCAAAAGTTTGGGGTCACTTAGATATTTTCTTGTTTTTGAAAGAAAACCGCTGCCTCACAAGTCCTCAACTGGCAGCTTCATTAAATAGTGCCAGCAAAACACCAGTCTCAACGTCAACAGTGAAGAGGCGACTCCAGGATGCTGGCCTTCTAGGCAGATATGCAAAGAAAAATACATATCTCAGACTGGCCAATAAAAATAAAAGATTAAGATGGGCAAAAGAACACTGGACAGAGGAACTCTGCCTAGAAGGCAACTCTTGCTCAGTTGTGCACCGTGGCCTCCCACTCCTCTTTCTATTCTGTTTAGAGACAGTTTGCGCTGTTCTGTGAAGGGAGTAGTACACAGCGTTGTACGAGATCTTCAGTTTCTTGGCAATTTCTAGCATGGAATAGCCTTCATTTCTCAGAACAAGGATAGACTGACGAGTTTCAGAAGAAAGGTCTTTGCTTCTGGCCATTTTGAGCCTGTAATCGAACCCACAAATGCTGATACTCCAGATTCTTAACTAGTCTAAAGAAGGCCAGGTTTATTGCTTCTTTAATCAGAACAACAGTTAACATAATTGCAGAAGGGTTTTCTAATGATCAATTAGCATATTTAAATGACACAATTGGATTAGCTAACACAACGTGCCATTGGAACACAGGAGTGATGGTTGCTGATAATGGGCCTCTGTACGACTATGTAGATATTCCATTAAAAAAGTGGTTTATTGGATGGGAAACATATGTTTTCATTACCAAAGTAAGTGAAGTAGATAATGAACAAAAGTGAAATAAACTTTCAAAAATGCTGATAATGGGCCTCTGTACGCCTCTGTAGATATTCCATAACAAATCTACCGTTTCCAGCTACAAAAGTAATTTACTACATTAACAATGTATTTCTGATCAATTTGATGTTCTTTTAATGGACGAAAAATTGTCTTTTCTTTCAAAAACAAGGGCATTTCTAAGTGACCCCAAACTTTTTGAACGGTAGTGTACCTTCATTTAGACAAGTAAGTCGTTGTGTTCAAATGATTCTTTCACAATAATAACCTGGCGAACTACTCGAGGGAACATTCTACTGTTTATCAGGAGATACAATAAATCTGAAACAGAATATACTCTATAATTCAACTTCATATCAGGAAGATATGAAGGGACAATAATAACTCCTTTTACGATAAGAACCAGGTAGGCTGAACTATACCAAACACGTTTTAAAATCTGATTCAGAATACAAAGTTGTATATCAGCGTTAGTTCATGCAGAGAGTAAGAGAGGATAAGTGGAAACCCTCTCAGCATTTTTTAAAATTTACTCTTCAGAGCTAAGAAGTTTTCTGAGCCTCTCCTCAGCGTGTTTCATGAGGAAGCCTTGACTTCACCTTCCCAATGGCCTAAAGGATAGGAAATAGAGCTATCACACATGCACATATCTGGCGGAAGGAGAGAGCGGAGGCAGGCAAGAGAGGAGTCAGTAGAGAGAGGAGGCATGGGAGAGAGGAACCAGGAAAGAGAGGTGGCAGGAGAGAGGAGGCAGGAGAGAGAGAGGAGGCATGAGAGAGAGAGGAGGCAGGAGAGAGAGAGGAGGCAGGAGAGAGGAGGCAGGAGAGAGAGAGGAGGCAGGGGAGAGAGGCAGGTGAGAGAGGAGTCAGTAGAGAGAGGAGGCAGGGGAGAGAGGAACCAGGAAAGAGAGGTGGCAGGAGAGAGAGGAAAAACAGCAGGAGGAGGGAAGGGGAGATCAGAAGGACGATGAGAAGGAAAAAGAGTGTGTGTGTGTGTGTGTGTGTGTGTGTGTGTGTGTGTGTGTGTGTGTGTGTGTGTGTGTGTGTGTGTGTGTGTGTGTGTCCACAGAGAAAGGATGGAGGGGTTGGCCACCACTCAGCTCTATCAGTATCCATCCGGCTGCCAGCTGACCAGCCTACAAGACACAGACAACCCATCAGCACTAGCAGCTGAGCATTACAATCCGGCCTGCACATCGCTGGCTGTCCCTGTGAGTATGTGTGTGCAATACGTGCTCTCAGAAATCACAGGGGAAATACCAAAAGCTTGGTCTAACTCAAACACAGGCCTTCTCTGTGATATGATTATGATGGTATTACGGAGGCAAGAAAAATGATGAGAAATCTTTGGAATGACCTTGACTTCTGCATAAATTAGTCATACAATTTGATCTGATCTTCATCTTGGTCATAACAGTAGACGAACACAGTGTGCTTAAACTAATAACACCCAAATTATTGTATTTTTCTTGTCTATATTTAATACATTATTTAAACATTCACAGTGTAGGCTGGAAAAAAAGTATGTGAACCCCTAGGCTGAACTGAAACAGTTTTGTAAAGATAAATGGTCCAAAATAACTCCTGCCCGTTGTGCAGGTCTGATCCACATCTACAGTTTGGTTGAGTTTATTGCTGCCAATGGAGGGTCAACCAGTTATTAAATCCAAGGGTTCACATACTTTTCCCACCCTGCACTGTGAATGTTTACACGGTGTGTTCAATGAAGACATGAAAATGTATAATTGTTTGTGTTATTAGTTTAAGCAGACTGTTTGTCTATTGTTTTGACTTAGATGAAGATCAGATCAAATGTTAGGACCAATTTATGCAGAT